>NC_057800.1:145261052-145563553 GCF_018294505.1 Triticum aestivum
GCCGCCGCTCGCCATAACCACGGCCACCGGGCCTCCCTCGCTCCCCCGACTAGCCCAGAGGCTCCGCCTCGACCCCCTCTTTCCTCTCCACCGAGCCACGAGGCCCCGGACGCGCTGCAACGCCGCCACCATCGTCGTTTCCGTCGCCGGCCACCGAAGCTCACCGCTGTCGATTCGCTGCCTCCGACGCCTCCCCGAGCTCCCCGAGGCCCCCGTCGCAACCCCTGTGAGCTCCGCCACCGTTTCCCCCTCTTCCCCTCTTCGTTTGGTTGCCGTAGCCGTCGCCCCCTTGATGACCGAAAACCGCCGCCGTCTGTGATCGCCGCCGACGTGCCTCCGGCCACCTAGTGGCTCGCTGTCGTGCTCAGCTTCCTCCCCGCGCTGCCTGGAACACGTAGGTGCCTCGCACGAGCCTCCCCGGCCACTGTAGCGTCGACCCCGAGCTCGCCCGAGCTCCGGCGACCGCCACGGTCGATGCCGGTGACGACTCCGGCCATCTTAGGCCCAGCCGCTGCCACTACTCGACGCGGACGAGTGCCTGCGTCACGTAGACGCCCTCCGCCGGCCATTTGGTCGCCGGAGGAGGGAAACCGCACCCCTCCGCCGTCTCTGGCTCCGCCGGCGACGAGTCGCGGGTCAACTCCGGCGAGTTGACCCAGGTTTGACCTTCCCCGTGTGTCACTGACGTGTGGGCCACCCCCCCTGACATTTTAGTTAGTATTAGTTTAACACTAATTAACCTAGGTTAGTTAGCTGATTAGTCGCTGACCAGTGGGCCCCGGCCCCACAAACAGTTTAGTTAGAATTAACTTAAGGCTAATTAACTTGGTTAATTAGTTGTGTCACTGACCAGTGGACCCCACTGGTCAGGTTTGACCTGAATCTGCCCCGTTGACCTGATGACGTCAAGGTGATGTCATGCTGACGCATTAAATGATTTTCTGGATTTAAAATAAATCAGAAAATCCAGAAAATTGTATAAACTTCTAAAATTCATAGAAAATTAACCGTAACTCCAAATTAAATAATTTATATATGAAAAATTATCAGAAAAATTCAAGGAATCCATCTGTACCATTTTCATGCATGTTAGAACAACTTATAGCTGCTGTTTAGCACAAATCAATTAAAGGGCATTTAAATAATCACATATGGAGTTTGAATTTGAATCTTGTATTCAAACCAACTTCATTTAATCTGTTGCTAGTTGCATTAGCTCAAAACACATTCATTTTGCCATGTCATGATCATGCATCATATTGTGCATTGCATTGATTGTGTTCCCTTCTGTGTTGCCGGTATTTGTCCCCTCTCGATAGACGTGATACCGATGATGTGATCGTTGACACTGATGAAGACTCAATGTTATCTTCAGAAGTGCCAGGCAAGCAAAACCCCCTTGTTCATTCCGATACAATCCCACTCTCTCGCTCCTACTCTCTTTTACTGCATTAGGACAACAACGATTCAACTGTTACTTGCTGCGGTAGCTGAACCCCTTTATCCTCTGCATGACCTGTCATTGCCACAGTAAATAGATGAAACCCACTAGCATGAGTAGGAGTTGTTTGAGCCCTGTTGTGCCTACTCATTCATGCTTGTTTGTCATGCCTGCTACTGCTTAGAGTTGAGTCAGGTCTGATTCATCGGGGATGAATCAGAGGCGTGTGAACATGTCCTACTGTGTGTGAGCTAAGTGTGTGAACACGATTTGGTAAAGGTAGCGGTGAGAGGCCATGTAGGAGTACATGGTGGGTTGTCTCATTGAAGCCGTCCTTAGGAACTGAGTTCTGTGTTTGTGATCCATGATTCAGCTACTACCATACATTGGGCCCTGAAATATGACCCCGCTCGACTTCTTATTCACCCTAGTCCTCTGTCCAGGAGTTGCAAGTAGTTTCTGGTGTTTGTAGCTTACTGGAGGCCGTGGACAGCGCTGACCGTAGGGGTGGGCTGTGATGCGGTAGGTACGTGGCACGGTGTACCGGATGCCCGTTTGGTATCTCGGGAACCCTGTTCACATCGTTTGGGGCTGTGAGCGAAACTCCGGCCGGATCTCCTCATGGATGGAACCCGAATAGGCGATAAACCTGGACTAGAGACTTGAGTGTTTAGGTAGGTCGTGGTCTACACCCACGTCGGCTTTCGCTTGAAGTCTGCCGAGCACATGTCGTGTGCAGACGCTAAGTGGTGGAAACATGTATGAAGAAGTACACCCCTGCAGGGTTAACATCATCTATTCGAATAGCCGTGTCCGCGGAAAAGGACTTCTGGGTTGCTTATATCAGTTCATAGACAAGTGAAAGTGGATACTCTAAAATACGCAAGATAAGCGTGAGTGCTATGGATGGCGTTCTCGTAGGGAGACGGGAGCGGATCCATAGTGGTGTATTGATATGGTGAATATGTGGACTCGTGTGCGCCACCTCAAAAGAGTTACTTGCAGTCGTAGTTTAGGATAGCCACCGAGTCAAAGCTGGCTTGCTGCAGTTAAACCCCACCATCCCCTTGTTGATAATGATGCATATGTAGTTAGTTCTGATGTAAGTCTTGCTGGGTACATTTGTACTCACGTTTGCCTATTTTATGTTTTTGCAGAGAGACTTCAGTCTCACTAGTAGTTCCACGTGGACTTCGACGTTTAGCTTGTTACCTCAGCTACGATCTTGTGCCCTCGGCAGGATCTGGTAGATAGTCAGGCTTCTCAGCCTTTTCATTTATAGATGTCTGTACTCAGACATGATAGCTTCCGCTTGTGCTTTGATTTGTATGCTCTGATTGTTGGGTCATGAGACCCATGTTTGTAATATCTCGCTCCTCGGAGCCTATTGAATAAATACTTGAGTCGTAGAGTCATGTTGTGATGCCATGTTGTATTTGCACATATCGAGCATATTGTGTGTATGTTATTGAAATGCTTGGTATGTGTGGGATCTGACCATCTAGTTGTTTATCTTTAGTAGCCTCTCTTACCGGGAAATGTCTCCTAGTGTTTCCACTGAGCCATGGTAGCTTGCTACTGCTCCGGAACACTTAGGCTGGCCGGCATGTGTCCTTCTTCGTTCCTGTGTCTGTCCCTTCGGGGAAATGTCACGCGATGAATACCGGAGTCCTGTTAGCCCGCTACAGCCCGGTTCACCGGAGTCCTGCTAGCCCAGTGCTACAGCCTGGATTCACTCGCTGATGACCGACACGTTCGATGCTGGGTCATGGATGCCTGTCCCTGTAAGTCTGTGCCACTTTGGGTTTACGACTAGCCATGTCAGCCCGGGCTCCTTATCATATGGATGCTAGCGACACTGTCATATACGTGTGCCAAAAGGCGCAAACGGTCCCGGGCAAAGGTAAGGCGACACCCGTGGGAATACCGTGCGTGAGGCCGCAAAGTGATATGAGGTGTTACATGCTAGATCGATGTGGCATTGAGTCGGGGTCCTGACAGCGTTGGTATCAGAGCTTGACTGCCTGTAGGATTACCAAGCCAAACTGGTCGAAGTTGAGTCTAGAAATTCTTTAGTTATATAAGGGAATTGATTGTGGGATGGAACGTAAGGCTCTTTTTACTCCTTATACCTCATGCCTTCTGATCTGAGTCATCTTATCTTTCCTACGGGGATTAAGAACTAGGCTATCTCTTCTTTCTATCAGGATCACGTGTTACTAATCCGTAGACTTATAAGATTGTTGGATTTAAGCTTGGGTTCAGTTTCTACTACTTCCGTATGTTAATTGTTGATCTCGAAACCTTGATATTGTGCTTCTGTGTGGTTATGCCACCATTTTTGTGAATGTCTCAAATTTTTTTTCTAAGCATTTACAGCCGTTATGCTGTCCGAGTCATCCCAGGTTTCTAATTAGTCTGATGCATTTGCAAAGCCTCTCTTTTCGTTCCCGATGTCCCTTATGGTCAGAATAAGCACACTAACCGGTGCGTTGAGGTAATTTATTGCCTTGACTTATATGTTGGAGCTATTATTATGACCCTAGGTGTTTTAGGGAGTCACCTAGTAAGCTAGCCATGATTTGTGTCCTAGTGTGATGATTCTGGCCTTTATTCTCGAAAGCATCCCGTGATGCCACTTAGTAGTAGGTATTCTACTCCTTGGGTTTTGAACCCGAGATTCACCCTACTTACTTCATGGTGATAGTGTTTGCTAGTCCCTTTAGGATAGTAGTAACCTTTGTGATAGTCCTCGAGGTTCGTGGTACATCCTTCTTCCAATTACCATGAACCATTCTTGGCAGGAGTTCTTCTAAACCAAAAGATGACAACAAGAGTGCTCTCGATGAGTTCTCCATGCTATATTGTGACTCTGCCAGCTCAACCCTTCTGCATGGGTTATCCGGAAGAATTATGTTGAACTTGGTTCGACATACTAGTCTATGCATCCACAACTCAGAAAGTTATATGTTCCTTTGAGTTGTCCCTCTTTAGTTGTCTACTGACCTTCGTCTATCAATTGATAGTCAAGAGTATGCGTGCGTTCGTTTATCGATGCCTATTACTCCTGTGGTCCGTCAAACCATTCTATCACGGAATGACTAGGAGAAACAAACTCCAGTACCTCTTCCATATCTAGGATTGGGTCAAAACAATTGTACTCCGCAGATCAAAATGCCAATCCAGCTTTTGCTCTGTTCTACCTTGGAGTATTACCATCTTTTATATCGGGATTGTTATAGGAATTGCACACCATCCTATGAACTCTTGGTACAGTGATACTTTTGCCATCATTGTTCATTCCTCGGTTCCTGTGTTATTGTAACCGGAATGCCGACAAATGAATCATGGCGTGTGAAATCAATACTGCTAGCAACTCTGTTGCTTGGTAGTTAAAGGATAATAATTTCATTCTTAGCGTGTTGGTTCTTGAATCATCATTCTAAGACTGATCGTGCTATCTAGTCCTTATTTCCAGTGCACCCTTCGATCAATGAGTTAGGATTGTGTCAAGTCCTCACTCATTTGATCATATCGTCTTGCCCTGAAAAGCAAGATTGTTCTCGATCTTAGTAACATATCGGTGGTTCGTGATTTTCCGAATATCTTCTCGAAAGTATCACCAGGTTGTCACCTGACTGTTATGTTAAGCTCGTGATCAAGTTGGTTTATCCTGTAAACCACCCTTTCTCCAAGAATCCGTGTTGGATACCCCTGAGCTAGTTGGTTAAGCTATGCATCAACTTGGAGAGTTGGAAGATAGAAGCTTGTCCGATATAGTTCATTATAAGGGATGTCTTGTATGTGTGTTGAAGAAAGTTGATATTTTCATCGACTGAACCTCGTGATCAGTTAATGGACCTATCATTTTATCCAACCTTTGATTGGAGTATGGGCTATCATCCAATCAGACCAGAACCAACGATATTCGTAATGTTGTCTTACTCGTGGTTGATCCCTCGAGTATACACCATTATATCTTTTGGGTCTGACCCATGCTATCACTTGTTCACTTAACTATGGAATTCCTTTTAAAAGGAAACCCAGATGAATTGTTGTTGAGCCCATTGACAACATCCTTATCTCCTCCATGATTTTGTTGGACATTAAGCTAGTGTTGGAAACTTTTGAAAGCATTTTCTTCATGCTAGCTCATGAAGTATTTGTTTGATGAAAGGAGTGACTTCCTCTTATACACGTGCATTTGGTGAAAGTTGCCGCCGTGAATTTGAGAAAGTTAGTTTTGCTTCCTCTGGAATCATCCCAAGTCAGTCATGCATACGTGCGAAGTATTCTGTGGTCTGGAGATTTGCAACCTCCATTCTATATGTATATCCTAGCACACCAAGCCACTGATTGAGTTGTTCAAAGATAAAGGAGTCTGTCCAAGGTGAACTCTTTGGACTTCCACGCATGGAGACTTCGATGTCATTAATGATGGTTCCCCCTCCTGAACTCGGTAGTGTTTTATTATAAGACTACTTTGTGGTCATGCTTGTCTTGGACAACATGTTCACATGTTTGTAGCAGAACCAGCTCATGTTTTGGAGCTTGCTATCGTAGTTCATCTCCCGAGAATCCCGCAACGTCATCTCGTCGATTTGTGTTGCAAACTTTCATTTTTCTTCCTAGACTCGATGAGTCTGGAATATCCTGACACCAACCAGATCTGAATCTCAGGCAGATATGATGGTTTGGAACATTTCCCAAGAACTATAATATCGGTCCCTCGAAAACCGGTAAAGTGGATGTCGTGGCCAACACATCCAGCCGGAAGACCTGTTATTATAATATCTTGATTGAGGAAGTTGGCCACCTCCCCATAGGGATTTCGTAGGATTTACTCCCTAGTTGCCCCTATGGATTTTGAGATCCCGAAGTCCGACCTTTTTACTTGATGTTCTAGATATCAAACCATATCTATGAATGGTTACGCTAGCACATCAAGGAGAACATTAGAAGCGGAGTGCTAAATGTCTCTCGGTCGATCGTCCAGATTTTGTTCCTTGGCTCGCTAAGGTGAAATCTGAGAAAGTGTTATCCTCCTTTGCATCTGCATCGTCCATCGCTATTCATCATGGTAGTATGTTGTGTTGTCAGCATCCTTGACACGGATGTTGGTAAAACCTTGATGATTATGGAAATGCTCAAGTTCTTGAGAGCACGCACAAGCGCTACGTGTTATCATCGGCTCTAACTAGGATTCCTCCCGTTTCCCCGGCAATGCTATGACCTTTCAAACAGTGAATTTACTCTCTATTGCTGGGTTCTTCCCCAGTTACCAGAATCATTCCCAGCATTTGCATTTTGTTCCCAGCTTGCACCGCCAATGTGCCATTCTACCATGGGTCTCTTCCATTTCCGGTGATAAGCAAATTCATCCATTACGTTGTCTTCAACAAGGTAATCCACATCATCCAAGTCCGAGTATGCCATTCTACCGACCCCCTCCAAATGATCGCTTGTGATTGCCTTAGGCTGGTATAAAGAGTTTCAATGATCTTTGAATCAAAGGTAATTCTTTTTGCCACTTAAGGGATAATCTACGAATCACCCTCCTCCAGGATGTTTCGTCGTGGTATCATGGCAACTCAACTCCTCGCTACGTGGACAATCGTTTACCACCTTCTTAGGTGTGGAATTGTTGTCTACCTAGTGAACCTTCGTCATCCGTTTCTTTCCACCCCTCTTGATGTGTATCTCGTGTCTCAACCCGAGAGATGGTCCTATGTCTCATTCCGTGAGTTGTTCGATCTTCGAGAAGATCGACCCTTCTAGAGTCTCCTTTCCCTCCATGTCATGTTGACAGGATTTCTCAGAGCAAGACTTCAAGACAAAGATGGTGATCGAATCAACGTTCATTTGAAGTGCAACCTGGATCGTGAAGATTATACTAGTTTGCGTTTCCCCTTCATCCTTACCCTACGCTTGAATCTCGAGACGAGATTCTTGTTTAGTGGGGGTGAGTTGTCACATCCCTAGCTTCTGGTAATGCTCTAGGCTAGCTTCATGTGTGCATCATGTTTAAATTCTGAAAATTTGAACTGAGGGAATTTTGGAAGCCTCAAAAACTTAAATAAAAGAGGGGCAAAAACCCTAGAAATCTCATTCATTGCTCCAAAATGCTCTTCTTAAATGTTTGATAATTTTTGGTAAGGGTTCTGGTCCCAACCAAAATATTGAACATTTTTAAGGAATTATTTTTGGGACTTTGGATTTAATTCATTAGCTATTTGAATTTGAATTATATTCATATAATTAGAATATAATTTCAAATACCCCTGAAATATTTTATAAGCTTTTGGAAAAGTCCATCTAGCAATATAAAATATTCAGAGGAGTTTTTGGCATTGTTTGAATTATTTTTAAATTCAAAACAATGGCAAAATAAATTAAATAAAACAAAACAGAAGAAACAAAAAATAAAAAGAGCAAAGCTTACCTGGCGCTCACCTGTCCAGCCCAGCCGGCCCAGCTCCCCCAGCGGCCCAGCCCGCCACCGTTACCCCCCCTGTCGCCTTCCTCCTCTGCCAGGAGGACGGGCACGCGCCCGGCGCGCGCGGCCACGCGCCCCGGCCACCTCCTCCCTGCCTGGCTGCCTCCTCCTCCCCTGGTTCCTCCCGCGACGCCACGCAGCCCCCGACCCCCTCTCCCTTCTCCCTCTCTCCCGCGTCCTCATCCTCTCCCCGGAACACTCTCCCCCCCTCCTCTGTTCTCCTCACCGAGCGGAGCCCGTCGCCGCCGCTCGCCATAACCACGGCCACCGGGCCTCCCTCGCTCCCCCGACTAGCCCAGAGGCTCCGCCTCGACCCCCTCTTCCCTCTCCACCGACCCACGGGCCCCGGAAGCCCTGCAACGCCGCCACCATCGTCGTTCCGTCGCCGGCCACCGAAGCTCACCGCTGTCGATTCGCCGCCTCCGACGCCTCCCCGAGCTCCCCGAGGCCACCGTCGCAACCCCTGTGAGCTCCGCCACCGTTTCCCCCTCTTTCCCTCTTCGTTTGGTTGCCGTAGCCGTCGCCCCCTTGATGACCGAAACCCGCCGCCGTCTGTGATCGCCGCCGACGTGCCTCCGGCCACCTAGTGGCCCGGCTGTCGTGCTCAGCTTCCTCCCCGCGCTGCCTGGAACACGTAGGTGCCCCGCACGAGCCTCCCCGGCCACCGTAGCGTCAACCCCGAGCTCGCCCGAGCTCCGGCGACCGCCACGGTCGACGCCGGTGACGACTCCGGCCATCTTAGGCCCAGCCGCTGCCACTACTCGACGCGGACGAGCGCCCGCGTCACGTAGACGCTCTCCGCCGGCCATTTGGTCGCCGGAGGAGGGAAACCCGCACCCCTCCGCCGTCTCTGGCTCCGCCGGCGACGAGTCGCGGGTCAACTCCGGCGAGTTGACCCAGGTTTGACCTTCCCCGTGTGTCACTGACGTGTGGGCCACCCCCCCTGACATTTTAGTTAGTATTAGTTTAACACTAATTAACCTAGGTTAGTTAGCTGATTAGTCGCTGACCAGTGGGCCCCGGCCCCACAAACAGTTTAGTTAGAATTAACTTAAGGCTAATTAACTTGGTTAATTAGTTGTGTCACTGACCAGTGGACCCCACTGGTCAGGTTTGACCTGAATCTGCCCCGTTGACCTGATGACGTCAAGGTGATGTCATGCTGACGCATTAAATGATTTTCTGGATTTAAAATAAATCAGAAAATCCAGAAAATTGTATAAACTTCTAAAATTCATAGAAAATTAACCGTAACTCCAAATTAAATAATTATATATGAAAAATTATCAGAAAAATTCAAGGAATCCATCTGTACCATTTTCATGCATGTTAGAACAACTTATAGCTGCTGTTTAGCACAAATCAATTAAATGGCATTTGAATAATCACATATGGAGTTTGAATTTGAATCTTGTATTCAAACCAACTTCATTTAATCTGTTGCTAGTTGCATTAGCCCAAAACACATTCATTTTGCCATGTCATGATCATGCATCATATTGTGCATTGCATTGATTGTGTTCCCTTCTGTGTTGCCGGTATTTGTCCCCTCTCGATAGACGTGATACCGATGATGTGATCGTTGACACTGATGAAGACTCAATGTTATCTTCAGAAGTGCCAGGCAAGCAAAACCCCCTTGTTCATTCCGATACAATCCCACTCTCTCGCTCCTGCTCTCTTTTACTGCATTAGGACAACAACGATTCATCTGTTACTTGCTGCGGTAGCTGAACCCCTTTATCCTCTGCATGACCTGTCATTGCCACAGTAAATAGATGAAACCCACTAGCATGAGTAGGAGTTGTTTGAGCCCTGTTGTGCCTACTCATTCATGCTTGTTTGTCATGCCTGCTACTGCTTAGAGTTGAGTCAGGTCTGATTCATCGGGGATGAATCAGAGGTGTGTGAACATGTCCTACTGTGTGTGAGCTAAGTGTGTGAACACGATTTGGTAAAGGTAGCGGTGAGAGGCCATGTAGGAGTACATGGTGGGTTGTCTCATTGAAGCCGTCCTTAGGAACTGAGTTCTGTGTTTGTGATCCATGATTCAGCTACTACCATACATTGGGCCCTGAAATATGACCCCGCTCGACTTCTTATTCACCCTAGTCCTCTGTCCAGGAGTTGCAAGTAGTTTCTGGTGTTTGTAGCTATGCTGGAGGCCGTGGACAGCGCTGACCGTAGGGGTGGGCTGTGATGCGGTAGGTACGTGGCACGGTGTACCGGATGCCCGTTTGGTATCTCGGGAACCCTGTTCACATCGTTTGGGGCTGTGAGCGAAACTCCGGCCGGATCTCCTCATGGATGGAACCCGAATAGGCGATAAACCTGGACTAGAGACTTGAGTGTTTAGGTAGGTCGTGGTCTACACCCACGTCGGCTTTCGCTTGAAGTCTGCCGAGCACATGTCGTGTGCAGACGCTAAGTGGTGGAAACATGTATGAAGAAGTACACCCCTGCAGGGTTAACATCATCTATTCGAATAGCCGTGTCCGCGGAAAAGGACTTCTGGGTTGCTTATATCAGTTCATAGACAAGTGAAAGTGGATACTCTAAAATACGCAAGATAAGCGTGAGTGCTATGGATGGCGTTCTCGTAGGGAGACGGGAGCGGATCCATAGTGGTGTATTGATATGGTGAATATGTGGACTCGTGTGCGCCACCTCAAAAGAGTTACTTGCAGTCGTAGTTTAGGATAGCCACCGAGTCAAAGCTGGCTTGCTGCAGTTAAACCCCACCATCCCCTTTGTTGATAATGATGCATATGTAGTTAGTTCTGATGTAAGTCTTGCTGGGTACATTTGTACTCACGTTTGCCTATTTTATGTTTTTGCAGAGAGACTTCAGTCTCACTAGTAGTTCCACGTGGACTTCGACGTTTAGCTTGTTACCTCAGCTACGATCTTGTGCCCTCGGCAGGATCTGGTAGATAGTCAGGCTTCTCAGCCTTTTTCATTTATAGATGTCTGTACTCAGACATGATAGCTTCCGCTTGTGCTTTGATTTGTATGCTCTGATTGTTGGGTCATGAGACCCATGTTTGTAATATCTCGCTCCTCGGAGCCTATTGAATAAATACTTGAGTCGTAGAGTCATGTTGTGATGCCATGTTGTATTTGCACATATCGAGCATATTGTGTGTATGTTATTGAAATGCTTGGTATGTGTGGGATCTGACCATCTAGTTGTTTATCTTTAGTAGCCTCTCTTACCGGGAAATGTCTCCTAGTGTTTCCACTGAGCCATGGTAGCTTGCTACTGCTCCGGAACACTTAGGCTGGCCGGCATGTGTCCTTCTTCGTTCCTGTGTCTGTCCCTTCGGGGAAATGTCACGCGATGAATACCGGAGTCCTGTTAGCCTGCTACAGCCCGGTTCACCGGAGTCCTGCTAGCCCAGTGCTACAGCCTGGATTCACTCGCTGATGACCGACACGTTCGATGCTGGGTCATGGATGCCTGTCCCTGTAAGTCTGTGCCACTTTGGGTTTACGACTAGCCATGTCAGCCCGGGCTCCTTATCATATGGATGCTAGCGACACTGTCATATACGTGTGCCAAAAGGCGCAAACAGTCCCGGGCTAAGGTAAGGCGACACCCGTGGGAATACCGTGCGTGAGGCCGCAAAGTGATATGAGGTGTTACATGCTAGATCGATGTGGCATTGAGTCGGGGTCCTGACATGGGGTTCCACACAAAAGACAAACGCGTGATGTTCACAATAATTTGATAATTGTCTACAAGTGCTTACCCCCTTTCTTAAGCTTCCAAGCACATTCGTCATGAGAGGATCCTTGGTAGAGAGCTTGGAAGCAACCTTGGCGGCACGACGCTCTAATTCCTCCTCGGGGGTGAGACGAGGAGTGGTCACTTGATCATCTTGAGCGTCGTCTTGGGCTAGGTCTTGTTCTTGAACTTGCTCGGAGGAGAGAACTTGACCTTGGGCATCACTTGATGTGTCAACACCGTCTTGAGCGTGATCTTGCCCTTGGTCATGTTCTTGAGGATGAGGGCCTTCATGTTGTTCTTCGGAAGCGTGTGGGCCTTGGGTTGGTGATGGCTCCACTTGAGTGGAGCTTTGTCCTTCTCCTTCGGACACAAGGGGTTCCTCAATGGGTAGGATAAAGCCAACACCCATTCTTCTTATGGCTTGGGGAGGAATTTCATCACCTACATCACAAGTGCCACTTTGCTCCACTTGGGAGCCGTTATTCTCATCAAACTCCACGTTACACGTCTCCTCAATAAGTACCATGGATTTATTGAGGACACGGTAAGCATGAGATTTTGTAGCATAACCAACAAATATGCCCTCATAAACTCTAGCCTCAAATTTAGACAACCGAACACCTTTCTTGAGAATGAAACACTTACACCCGAATACCCGGAAGTACTTGAGGTTGGGCTTGTTACCGGTGAGTATATCATATGGAGTCTTGTTCAAGCCCTTGCGGAGGTAGAGCCGATTGGATGCATGACACGCGGTGTTGATGGCTTCGACCCAAAAGTTGTACGGAGACTTGAACTCCGCCATCATGGTCCTTGCCGCATCCATCAACGTCCGGTTCTTCCTCTCCACAACACCTTTTTGTTAAGGGGTGTACGGTGCGGAATATTGATGCTTGATCCCCTCATCACTAAGAAACTCATCCAAGGTGTAGTTCTTGAACTCGGTGTCGTTGTCACTTCTTATTGTCAAGATCTTTGCATTGTGTTGACGTTGTGCTTCATTTGCAAAGTCGATGACGGTTTGTTGGGTCTCGCTCTTCCTCTCGAAGAAATACACCCACGTGTATCTTGAGTAGTCATCCACAATCACCAAGTAATACTTCCTACCTCCAAGACTATCAAAGGATAGAGGCCCAAAGAGATCCATGTGAAGGAGCTCCAAAGGTCTCTTTGAATAAATGATAGTCGTGGGAGGGTGAGCCTTCTCATGTAGCTTTCCTTCGATGCAAGCACGATCTTTAGCAAAACTAACATTCGTTAGTCCACGGACATGGTCCCCCTTGAGAAGACTTTGCAAAGATCTCATATTGACATGGCCTAGACAGCAGTGCCAAAGCCATACCACATCAACTTTAGCCATTAGGCAAGTCGCGGTCTTAGTGGGTCGCTCCGAAAAGTTAATCACATATAGACCGTTTTCGACATGCCCAACAAAGGCTACTTTAAGAGTCTTGCTCCACAAGAGGGCCACGGTATCGACATCAAAGAAAGTGGCAAAGCCCATGATAGCAAGTTGATGAACGGAAAGTAAATTGTTTGCAAGGGACTCAACAAGCATGACCTTCTCGATCATGAGATCATGAGAGATGACCACCTTGCCAAATCCCAATACCTTAGAGGATGAGGCGTCACCCCGCTCGACATTGGTGGGCATAGATGAAATCTTGTGCACATCCACCACCAAGTCCTTGCTTCCGATCATATGATTTGTAGCTCCGCTATCGAGCAACCATGATACCCCACCGGAAGCAAACACCTACAAGAGATTAATGCTTGGTTTTAGGTACCCATTTTGTAATAGGTCCTTTGATGTTAGTAAAAAGGGTCTTTGGAACCCAAATAGACCATTCAATGTATTCATGAGGAGAGCCAACGAATTTGGCATAGACATGCCCATCACTAGCACGTCATAACACATATGAAGGATTAATGTCGCCGGCTTTGATGCGAGGAGTGGCATTGCCCTTTTTGACAATGCCACCCTTCTCATTGTTCTTCTTATTCTCCTCGGAGGCACTCTCTCCCTCGTTCACAAAGGTTTGCATGAGAGGAGGAGGTCGTTTGGTCTTGTCATTCTTCTTCTTGTTCTTGGAGTCGGGCACGTACCCAACCCCTTCCTTGGCCACAACTCCCTTTTGGTTGATCAAGAGGTCGTTGAGGTTCTTCTTGCCTTGTATGCATGTCGCAAGACCTCTCTCAAGTTTCCCCTTTAGTTTAGCGTTCTCCTCAATGAGATGCACATGCTCACAACACGGGTTAGTAGCATTTGCATTATCAATTAACATCATACGAGGAAAAGTGGCTTTCTCCTTGGTTAGCTTTACTTGAAGTTGATCATGAGACTCTTTGAGGCTAGCATGAGCACCCTTCAAGACCTTGTGAGCCTTGTCAAGTAGATCAAACTCCTCTTTGAGTCTAGCAAGATCAACCTCAAGTTCGGCCTTCTCGGAGTTTAGCACATGAGAAACAATGAGGACATGATCATAATCTTTCTTTAACTTAGCATGATCAACATTGTGTGACTCCTCAAGAGCCAAACGAAGACCACGCTCTTCCTCAAGAGCATTGGAAAGATCCGAAATCTCATCAGCATAGTCACGACTATGCTCTTCCATCTTAGTGATGGTGTCTTCGTGATCCTCGATCTTGTCATTGGCTTCACCAAGTTGTTCCAAGAGAGCAACAAAGTGCTTCTTGGATTTTCCCTTAAGTTTGCCCATAATGGTCTCAAACTCATTAGTCTCCACATTCGCTCCCTCAAGTTCATTAATGCTATCCGTCGGAGAAGGATGATTAATGATGGTATTTTTGATGTTGGGGTTACCTTGTTAGTGGCTTTAGCCATGAGGCATTTGGTGGTGATGCTCTCATTGGGTGAGTCGAAGAGGGACACCCGTGGAGTCGTCGCAATGGCAATGGAGGCCATGGCAACCGACTCATCGCCTTCATCATTGTCGCCATCCTCATTGTACTCTTCTTGTACCACCAATGCCTTGGGAGGATTCTTCTTGGTGAAGTTGCTCTTGTTGGGGAATGACTTGGCCTTGTCCTTTCGGATGAGCTTGCCACCATTGTCTTCCCTCTTCTCATACAGGCACTCCGCAATAAAATGACTCATGGTGCCACAATTGTAGCAAGTCCTTACACGTTGCTTGCTCTTCGTGCCACTTGAGTTGTTCTTGTTAAAGTTTGGCCTCGAGTTTTTCTTGCTCCAAAATTGCCTTGAAGCGAGTGCCATGTGTTCATGATAAGCATACTTCGTATCCTCGGGGTTGCTCTCCTCTTCTTCCTCCTCTTCTTCTTCAATGGAGAGCTTGGCCTTCAATGCAAGGTTGGGCTTCTTTGCCCTTTGAGAACGAAGCACCGCATTGTCGGTGGTCTTGTCCAAAATGTTCATGGCCACAAACTCATCCAACACTTTGCTTGAGGTCAAAGTGTGGACGTCCGGTCTTTGACGAATGATGGAGGACATGGCCTTGTGGTAGGGCATCATTGCCTTGAGGAATTTGCGCTTGATCCAATTGTCATCTTTGTCCTTGCTCCCGTGATCTCGGAGTGAGACCGCGAGTTTAGTTACCCTCCGATAAAGCTCACGAGGTTCTTCATCTTCTTTCATTGCAAACTCATCGGCCTCATCTTGCACCACTTCATAATTGGAGCGTTGAATGCTTGCGCTTCCCCGGTAGAGGGAGACAACACAAATCCATGCGTCTTTGGCCAAAGCGAAGGGCCGAAGACGAGGTAGGTCTTCGGGTGGGATTGCATCTTGAATGATGAAGAGAGCATTCTCATTGAATTGATTATCCGCGGCTTCTCGAGGAGTGAAGTTCCTTGAATCATGCGGATAGAAACCTTGTTCAATGATTCTCCAAAGGTTAGTGTTCACATGATTTAAATGACGTTTAAAGCGGTAAACCCAAGAATCAAAGTCCTCATTTTTCACAATCTTAGGGGGAGGACCGACATGATTCAAATGAGTAGAAGGAACCGGTCCACCATAAACAAGTGGTGGTTCCACATGAGAAAAGATGCCGGTGCCATTTTTACCACTAGAAGAAGGAGCCTTTTCACTACTAGCTTCCCCCTTGTCGGGGATAGCATCCGTCACCTTGTCGGTGGGGTCACCCACTTTCAATAGTGCGGTGGATAGTTTAAGCCCCTCAAGAAATTTAGTAAACATGCTTTCAACCTCGGTCGTCATGGAGGTTTTCAATGCACCCAAGGCCACATTGAACTCCTCACGAGAGACCGAGGTTTCCCCATCGCCCGTAGACGAGATCGGATTCACACCGGACTGTTCCTCCACACCGTCTACGGTATCAACCATACTCTTTGGACGGTAAAGTCCTTAATAAAGAGACGAGGCTCTGATACTAATTGAAAGGATCGATATGGTTGACTAGAGGGGGAGGGGGTGAATAGGCAACTACCAATTTTTAACTTTTCTTTACCAAATTAAACTTTGCATCAAAGTAGGTTGTCTAGATGTGCAACTAGGTGAGCAACCTATATGATGCAATAACAACAAGCATACAAGCAAGCAAGAGAAGTAACACTAAAGAGCATGCACAAGTAAAGTTAAGAGATAACCAAGAGTTGATCCGGTGAAGACGAGGATGTGTTACCGAAGTTCCTTCCTTTTGAGGGGAAGTACGTCTCTGTTACAGCGGTGTGGAGGCACGATGCTCCCCAAGAAGCCACTAGGGCCACCGTATTCTCCTCACACCCTCACACAATGCGAGATGCCGTGATTCCACTATTGGTTCCCTTGAAGGCGGTCACCGAACCTTTACAAACAAGGGTGGGGCAATCTCCACAACTTAATCGGAGGCTCCCAACAAAACCACGAAGCTTCACCACAATGGACTATGGCTCCATGGTGACCTCAACCGTCTAGGGTTCTCAAACACCCAAGAGTAACAAGATCCGCTAGGGATGAGTGGGGGAATCGAAAATCCCTTGGTGGAAGTGTAGATCGGGGCCTTCTCAACAACTCCCGAGCAAATCAACAAGTTTGATTGGCTAGAGAGATAGATCGGGCGAAAATGGAGCTTGGAGCATTTAATGGAGCTTGAGGGGGAAGAGGTAGGTCAAAGGAGAAGATGGGGACCCCCCTTTTATAGTGGGGGCAACAATCCAACCGTCGCCCCACCAACCAGCCCCGCACAGGGCGGTAGTACCGCAAAAGGGGGTGGTACTACCGCTGAGCCAGCGGTACTGCCGTTCCAGCGAGCGGTACTGCCGCGCAGAGAAGAGCAGCAGGGATCTGGACCCAGCGCAGTACTACCGTGGTGGTAAGGGCGGTACTACCGCTACGAAACGGTACTACCGCCTCTACTACTGCAACTAGTGCCGCAAAACCCGGCATGAGAAAAAGAGCCCTCGAGTCGAGGTGGTAGGAGCTAGACAGCCCAGCGGTAGTACATCAGCGGGGTCACGGTCGGTACTACCGCTGCGGAGCGGTACTGCCGCTTGTGACCCTTCGGCGGTACTACCACTGGTAGTGCGGTACTACCGCTGGGACACAGAAGAGAGAGAGAAGATCTCTCCATCGAGGATGAGGATGAGGCGGTGGTGCCAGGCAGGCCAGCGGTAGCACTGCTGTGGAGTCACGCGTGGTGCTACCGCTTTGGAGCGGTACTGCCGCTTGTGACTCCTCAACGGTACTACCGCTGGGTTGCGCGGTACTACCGCTGGAACCCAGGCAGGACACAGAAAAGAGAAAAGATCTCTCCAAAGAAGTGGAAGAGCTCGGGGGGTGAGAAGCTATCATGTATGTGTTGATTCCACCCATGCAATACCCCAGCGGACCCCCTCTTGATAGTACGGTGCCCTCTACGCAACTAGTCCACCAAAAGAGAAACGAAAGAGCTACACCGTCTTGAATGACACTCCAAAGGGAAGAAAACATCTTGTGCCAAGGATGAATCTGTGAACTACTCAAAGCACATGATTAGTCCGCAAACATGCTGTCATCAATCACCAAAAGTACCTCGAGAGAGGTATGCCTCAACAATAGCCACGGTCGAGGATTTGACCGACGAACTTGACTACGACTTCGAGGACATCGATGATATGGATGATGATGCCGGAGAAGAAGAGGTCCAGAACCCGTCGTTCACCAGACGCTGGACGGCCACTTCCTCGTATGATGTATACATGGTGGATGCACCAAAGGAGAACAACAGCGAGGACAAGGAAGATCCAGCTGAGGATAAACCTTCTGAAATACAGTCCAAGCGCCGGCGTCAGCGGCGCCGCTCTAAGTCACGCCGCAGCGAAGACAGCAGTACGGGGACAAGAGAAGAAAACACTCCAGAAGGTGCCGAAGACAACGAACACCCCGTCGATACAGCTAATGAACAAGACAACAGGAAGGCGGGTAGGTTAGCCCCAGTAAAGAGGCCACGCACGAAGATTTCGAGGACGATAATTACCTTCCGCTCTTCGAGGACGAGGTGAGCCTCAGCACCGAGGATTTCATCGTGCCTGAGGAACCTCTTGAGCAAGAGCGCTTTAAGCGCCAGCTCATTGCCACTGCACGGAGCGTGAAAAAGAAGCAGCAGCAGCTTCAAGCTGACCAAGATCTGCTAAATGATAAATGGACCGATGTCCTAGCAGCCGAAGAGTACAGCCTCAAGCGCCCAACCAAAAGCTACCCAAAGCGCAAACTGCTACCTCAGTTTGATGAGGAGGCGCCGAACTACATACCTCCATCGTACAATGCGGCAACTCACGCCGAACACCAGCCAGCCCCGCCTCAGCGCACAGGCAGAGGTAAATTACTGCATGCACATACATATGACCTCCAGCAAACCCTGAACAATAAACCAGGACACACTAGATCAATCTACGGATCGCGAGGGTGTGCCTGGACACGCGACGACGGCCACCTATTCAGATGTGACAAACTTAGTCATGTGTGGGCCGAAAACCGCAGACGGACTCCATCCGAGCCACGTCGCGATACGGCCCGATATAGAGGCGTCGCACATCCTCATTGCTTCACTAATGAGGTCCTAGATCATGAATTCCCAGAAGGGTTCAAACCTATGAATATAGAATCATACGATGGAACCACGGACCCTGCGGTGTGGATCGAAGACTTCATTCTCCACATTCCTATGGCCCACGGTGATGACCTCCACGCCATCAAATACCTCCCTTTAAAACACAAAGGGCCAGCTCTGCACTGGCTCAACAGTCTACCTGCAAATTCTATTGGCAGCTGGGAGTACTTGGAAGAGGCCTTCCTCGATAACTTCTAAGGTACATACGTTCGACCTCCGGACGCTGATGACTTAAGGCCTATAGTTCAACAGCCCGGAGAGTCCGCCAGGAAATTCTGGACTAGGTTCTTAACTAAAAAGAACCAAATCGTCGATTGTCCAGATGCCGAAGCCCTAGCAGCCTTCAAACACAGTATCCGCGACGAATGGCTCGCTCGCCACCTCAGCCAAGAAAAGCCAAAATCCATGGCAGCCCTCACGGCACTCATGACCCGCTTTTGTGCGGGCGAGGACAGTTGGTTGGCCCGTAGCAAAAACAATGCAAGCGATGCCGGCACCCATGAAGCTAAACTAGCAAAGACAAGTCTCGACGCAACAGATACAAGCGTCGAAACAACAGTCATAACACCGAGGACACGACAGTTAATGCCGGATTCGGGGGCCTAAGTCCGGTCAGTGGAAGAAGTTGTTCCAAAAGAACAATTCAGGCCCATCCAGCTTAGACCGCATACTCGATCGCCCGTGCCAGATTCATGGCACCCCGGACAAGCCACCCAATCATAAAAATAGAGATTGCTGGGTTTTTAAATAGCTGGCAAATTAAATATCGAGAATAGGGAAAAGGGATCGCAAAGCGAGGACGATGACTAAGAGCCCCAGCAACCGAACATAGGGGGACAGAAGAAGTTTCCCCCTTAGGTCAAAGCAGTGAACATGATATATGCTACCCACATCCCCAAGAGGGAGCGCAAGCGCATGCTCAGGGACATCTATGCGATAGAGCCAGTCGCCCCAAAATTTAATCCATGGTCTTCATGCCCGATCACTTTTGATCGCAGGGATCATCCGACCAGTATTCGGCACGGTGGCTCAGCCGCACTAGTCTTAGACCCAATAATTGATGGGTTCCACCTGACTCGCGTCCTTATGGACGGAGGTAGCAGCCTTAATCTACTCTATCAGGATACAACACAAAAACTGGGCATTAACCCATCAAGGATCAAGCCTACACGGACTACCTTTAAAGGAGTCATACCAGGCATAGAGGCCCGCTGTACGGGCTCAATCACACTCGAGGTTGTCTTCAGATCTCCAGACAACTTCCGAAGCGAGGAGTTAATCTTCGATATCATCCCATTTCGCAGTGGCTATCACGCACTGCTCGGACGAACTGCGTTCGCTCGATTCAACGCAGTACCACACTATGCTTATCTCAAGCTCAAGATGCCCGGTCCATGCGGCGCCATAACAGTCAACGGAAATACGGAATGCTCCCTCTGTACAGAAGAGCACACAGCTGCCTTAGCAGCAGAAGTACAGAGCGGCCTTCTCAAGTAGAACCTTAACTCGGCTGCCGAGCCCACAGACACCGTTAAGAGGGTCTGAACTACTCTGCAGCAGGAGAGCTCGGCTCGTCACGAGCTCGACTAGCAATTCGGCCTCCATCGCAGTTCCGATCAAGTTGTGGCATTTGCGCCGCGCGTACATAACTACACGCTCAAAATCCCATGGGCATTGACGGAGGCATAGCTAGCTTCTAGTCCGTAGTATGGCTCAACCGACGTCGGATAGACATATAATTTCATTTTTACTTGTTTCCTTTTCAGGTCTCAATCTCACAGGCACCATCAGATGGCCTAGTCACCAGTCCTCTTGAAGGATAAACCCACCAAGACGGCGAGAAACACAGACATATGGGGGACTTTTTAGGTGATTCCGTTAATGATAACTTTACCTATTTTCCAGGACCCACATGCAGCTCTCCCTTGGTTTCGGCATGTCAAATAGCCTGTTGCTTATCGCACTACATGTATCAATGCACCTTGATGTACTAATTAAATTACAATGAGAATAGTTTGCGGCTGGAGCTGTAGGACTCCAACTTTTTTGTACCTTTTATGTTTTCTTTCTTTTTTTCTCTTTTCAGCTCCCCTGTGGGTAATCCTATCAGGTAGCACCCGTACACTTTGGTACGCTCGATGCTTGCCAGGGGCTTCATAGCACCCCACATTACGGCAGCAAAAGTCTGAACACTTTTTATAAGTATAGTTCGGCACCCCGAATTTAGCATTCTATGCATTGTCTCTGAATCATGTCTTTGGTCAATAGTTGGGTTGCCCGGCTCCTGTGCTTGCTACCTTACGTTCCGCTACATCGCCTAAGGTAGTAAAGGGAGAACTACTGCGCTTGTGCCTTGGTTTATCCAAAGGAGCACCTCAGTAGAGAAAGCCAAAAACTGACTGTCATGATGCGGCAAGAGCCGATCAGCTGTTCGGAGGTTGCAAATCATTGGAGATTTCTTGTGCATCACGCGAAGGATTGGTACTTCCCGATCAAACTCTTATAGCACTCTAGTTCAGATACTAGGGGCTGCGCCCATGTTTTTATTGTCGCACTCCTATGGCTAAGTGAGGGTGTTATAGCCGCATAGTTTGGTTGTCTGGTTCGTTGCGCTAAACAACTCCTTCAAGGACCATCTAATTGGATCAAGATTGTTTAGATTCCATCCCGAACACCCCCGTACTACCTACATGGGGGCAAAAGCCGACGACTGGTTGACCCTCAGATTTCATACAACACGGCCGCACAGGAAGTAAAAATTTAAAAACATAACAAAGCATTATATTGCATAAACACTTTCTTTTATCATACAAGGCAGAGGGAACTCGCATACATTCATTCAAAGATAGTGTCTTTCGCACAGTGATCCGCAACAATGCGGGATCCCTCCAGGAAACCATCAAAATATAACTCGGGTCGGTGGTGCTCTTTGCCCTCAGGTGGCCCCTCGGTCATTAACTTCTTGGCATCCATCTTCGCCCAATGCGTCTTGACGCGGGCAAAGGCCATCCATGCACCTTCGATACAGTCCGACCACTTTATCACCTCAAGACGTGGGCAGGCATTAGCAAGCCACTTCACAAGTCCGAAGTAGCTGCTGGGCATCGGCGCGGCAGGCCACAGTCGGACTATAAGCTCCTTCATGGCCAGCTCGGCCGCCTTGTGCAGCTCGACCAGCTATTTCAGCTGGTCGCTGATGGACAATAGATGTTCGGGTCCAAGATATTGAGACCAGAACAGCTTCTCCGTAGAACTCCCTTCTTCAGCCCGATAGAACACGGCAGCATCTGATATGCTACACGGCAAATCCGTAAATGCCCCTGGAGAACTCCAAATTCGGGTAAGTAATAGGAACATTTCCTTAACAGACTTGCTTTGCATAACAAAAGCCTTACCCGCCGCGATCTTCTGGGCCGCCTGGATTTCCTAAAGGGCGCTCTGGTCTTCGTCTCGAGCCTCCTGCACGCTCTGGAGGGCCTTTGCAAGTTCGGACGCTTGCGTCTTGGAATCACGCTCCAAGGACTCACACTTCTTGACGTTGTCCTGGAGCTCTTGCTGAACCTCGCCAACCCGGGCCTCATGATTCTCGTGCGTGGTGCATTCCTTGGCCGCTTTGTCCTCGGCTTTCTTTAATGCCTTCTTGAGGGCCGCCACCTCGGTTGTGGCCCCTAATAAAGTTCATGGCACCCGAGTCAGCACGAACCATTCATCCTTCCTAAACATACATGCAGGTTACTGCATACCTTTGCTGTCCTCCAGCTGCTTCTTCACGAGGCTGAGCTCTTTCTCGGTACGCTCCAGGTCCTGCTTCAGTCCGAAGACCTCCGCAGTGTGAGCGGCAGCAGCCAGCAGCGACGCTTGCTTATTCACATAGACATATTATGTTAGACTCCTATGAAAATTATTTTGATCCCTTGTTCGACTTTTCCTTTCCGGACACCGAACAGAGCATCAGGGGCTACTGTCCACATTGTGATATTTTTCTATAATTGTTACCTCAGAGCTTGTTAAAAGGCTAGTGCAGGCCTCAATCAGTCCACTTTTGGTGGACTGAACCTTTTCGATCACCGTACCCATAAGGACACAGTGCTCATCCACAATGGCGGCACCTCGCAGCGCCTCCAGCAGATTGTCCGATGCCTCTGGTTGGACAGAGGTCATTGGTGGAACAGACATGCCTCCTCCTTTCGGGGAAGGCCATTCACTGGACTCCGGAGCTGTATAAGTCTCTGGAATGGTATCCGGCTGAGGGCCGAAGGGAACTTGGCCCCCACTACCAGTCCCCATGGGGGATTTTTTCCCCATGTGTCCAGCAGCCGAGGAGTCATCCTGCGGCGCCTTAATGATTTCTGGAATCTCCCCCTGGTCTGGAAATATCCTTTGGGATGCCACCCCGTCATCACCCTTGGGTGAGGCATAATGAGCGGGTGGCAGAGACATGCTAGCCATCTCCTTCGAGTCTAGCGAATCCTCTGTCAAGGATCGCGGGGAGCCATCACAGGCCGGACTGTAATGGAATAGTTTAAACACATTAATATTATAAACTAGAAAGGCCAGGTATTGGGAGGTGCATAGGGTTTTGGTACTTACGAGGCAGCCCAAGGCTTGGTCTGGGGCATTCGCTCCGGACTGCTTTCGGCATCCCATGCGGAGTTATCCGCAAGGGAGCCCTTCCCCCTCTTGGGCGCTTTCGCCTCCAGATTCATGGAGGCCTCTGTTTTCTTCTTTCCCCCCTCTGGGGGAAGCCGCTTTCTTCTTCCTCCTCGCCATCGTCTTCAGCGACCGAAGAGTCAGTCTTGTCTTCGGACGACATGTCCGAAGCACCCTTGCGGCGAAAGCCGCTCCTGCTCCCTTTGGTCGTCTTCTTGGCCTTCTTCTCCGGCACATCATAAGGCACCGGGAATAGCATCTTCATTAGGAGTGGGGTTTCCTCGTCTTCGGGCAGTGGAGTGGGACAATTAATCCGCTCCTCTATGTCGATCCAGGCTTGAAAATTGATAGGAAGCCTTAGACTCCTTCCAAAAATATGCCAGTAAAGGCTATACCTTGAATACATGAAAGAACTTACCGAATTGGCCTGGCGCTTTAAGCTAAGCCCGTGATCTTCGATCGTGGGCGGTGGTGTCTCGCCGGCCTTGAAGAGCACTTTCCAGATATCTTCGTGCGTTGTGCTAAAGAGCTCTCGTAGCGTCTGATGCTTGGCCGGGTTGAACTCCCACAAAAAGCAAGTCCGACGTTGGCATGGAAGGATCCGGCGAATGAGCATAACCTGGATCACGTTGACAAGTTTGATCCTCTTGGTTAGCATGTTCTGAACGCATGTCTGGAGCCCAGTCAGCTCGCTCGAAGAGCCCCAGGCGAGGCCCATCTCTTGCCAGGAGGTAAGTCGCATGGGAGTTCCGGATCGAAATTCAGGGGTCGCCGCCCAGTTGGTGTCGCGCGGCTCGATGATGTAGAACCACCCCAACTGCCACCCCTTCACCTTCTCCATGAAGGAACCTTCAGGCCATATCACGTTGGGCACCTCGCCCACCATGGCGCCTCCGCACTCTTCTTGTTGGCCTCCCACCACCTTCGGCTTTACATTGAACGTCTTCAGCCATAGGCCGAAGTAAGGCGGGATACAGAGGAAGGCCTCACAAACGATTATGAATGCTGAGATGTTGAGGAAAAAATTGGGGGCTAGATCATGGAAATCTAGCCCATAGTAAAACATCAGTCCACGGACAAATGGGTGGAGTGGGAATCCCAGCCCATGGACGAAGTGTGCGAGAAATACAACCCTCTCATGGGGATCTGGGATAGGGATGATTTGTCCTTCGGCCGGGAGGCGGTGAACGATCTCCATGGCTAGGTATCCGGCCTCTCGAAGCTCCTTGATGTCTTTCTTCTTGACAGAAGAAGCCATCCACTTGCAACCAGCTCTTGATCCAGACATGTTTGGACTGCTTTCTCGAGTAGGAAACATATGAGAACTTGGGCACTAGAGCTCAAGAGCGGAAAGGTAGAAGAAGAGAGAAGGCGGGGGAGAAGAAAGGGGAATCTTATCTCCTTATAAGGGCAGTGAATATTGAACGCCACCCCACTCGCCTCTAAATTCACCTGCTCTCGAGGGTTGTGTAAACAACACGGTTGGGTTACCCACGCCCGTATTGATGAGAATCTCGTAATAAGGGGACATGATCTCTGCTTTGACAAGACGTGCCAATCGAAACCGTGTCTCGAAACATGGAGCGGCAGGCAAAAAACGGTTCGAAATTATGACCGGATGGACGTGATGTCATGTTGTAAAAGTTGTCAGCGGATTGGACTTGTGTATTATTATATTCTCTCTACGGTTGTGTGTGGTGTGTGTTACAGGTCTGGACACGATCAATTCGTCCGAAGATTATTTTGGAGTTTGGAAGGAGGAACCCGCCTTGCAATGCCGAAGGAAGCACTACGCGCCGGATACCTTGTCATTGAAGCCAGGTTCAGGGGCTACTGAGGGAGTCCTGGACTAAGGGGTCCTCGGGCGTCCGCCTGTTGGACATGGGCCAGACTGATGGGCTGTGAAGATACGAAGACCGAAGACTGCACCCTTGTCCGGATGGGACTCTCCTTGGCATGGAAGACAAGCATGGCGACTGGATATGTAGATTCCCTTCTTCGTAACCGACCTTGTGTAACCCACATCCTCCCGGTGTCTATATAAACCGGACGACTTAGTCCGGATAGGGGACTCATTATCATACCCATCCAAGCTAGACCTCTAGGGTTTAGCCATTACGATCTCGACGTAGATCAACTCTTGTAATACTCATATTCATCAATATCAATCAAGCAGGACATAGGGTATTACCTCCATAGGGAGGGCCTGAACCTGGGTTAACATCGTGCCCCTTGTCTCCTGTTACCATCGACCTTAGACGGACAGTTCGGGACCCCCTACCCGAGATCCGCCGGTTTTGACACCGACAACTATGCTCTATCTTCATCACACAAAATATTAAATCATACATAACCCCGATGACAAGCCAAGCAATTGTTTCATACGTTTCATGTTCTCAAACTTTTTCAATTTTCACGCAATACATGAGCGTGAGCCATGGACATAGCACTATAGGTGGAATAGAATGGTGGTTGTGGAGAAGACAAAAAGGAGAAGATACTCTCACATCAACTAGGCGTATCAACGGGCTATGGAGATGCCCATCAACAGATATCCATGTGAGTGAGTAGGGATTGCCATGCAACGGATGCACTAGAGCTATAAGTGTATGAAAGCTCAACAAAAGAAACTAAGTGGGTGTGCATCCAACTTGCTTGCTCACGAAGACCTAGGGCAATTTGAGGAAGCCCATCATTGGAATATACAAGCCAAGTTCTATAATGTAAAATTCCCACTAGTTTATGAAAGTGAAAACATAGGAGACTCTCTATCATGAAGACCATGGTGCTACTTTGAAGCACAAGTGTGGAAAAAGGATAGTAACATTGTCCCTTCTCTCTTTTTCTCTCATTTTTTTATTTGGGCCTTCTTTTTTTGGCCTCTTTTTTTCGTCCGGAGTCTCATCCCGACTTGTGGGGGAATCATAGTCTTCATCATCCTTTCCTCACTGGGACAATGCTCTAATAATGATGATCATCACACTTCTTTTTACTTACAACTCAATACTTAGAACAAAATATGACTCTATGTGAATGCCTCCGGCGGTGTACCGGGATATGCAATGAATCAAGAGTGACATGTATGAAAAAATGAATGGTGACTTTGCCACAAATACGATGTCAACTAAATGATCATGCATGGCAATATGACAATGATGAAGCGTGTCGTAACAAACAGAACAGTGGAAAGTTGCATGGCAATATATCTCAGAATGGCTATGGAAATGCCATAATAGGTAGGTATGGTGGCTGTTTTGAGGAAGGTATATGGTGGGTGTATGATACCGGCGAAAAGTGTGCGGTAATGGAGAGGCTAGCAAATGTGGAAGGGTGAGAGTGCACATACTTATTGCAAAAATCTATTAGTTATCGAACCAAAGTACTATGCACATGCTCCTAGGGGAATAGATTGGTAGGAAAAGACCATCGCTCATCCCCGACCGCCACTCATAAGGAAGACAATTAATAAATAAATCATGCTTCGACTTCATCACATAACGGTTCACCATATCTGCATGCTACGGGAATCACAAACTTCAACACAAGTATTTCTCAAATTCACAACTACTCAACTAGCATGACTCTAATATCACCATCTCCATATCTCAAAACAATTATCAAGTATCAAACTTCTTATAGTATCCAATGCACTTATATGAAAGTTTTTATTATGCCTAAAAGAAAATTACCATGCTGTTCTAAAGGACTCTCAAAATAATATAAGTGAAGCATGAGAGATCAATTATTTCTATAAAATAAAACCACCACCGTGCTCTAAAAGATATAAGCGAAGCACTAGAGCAAAAATTATCCAACTCAAAAGAGATAAGTGAAGCACATACAATATTCTAATAAATTCCAATTCATGTGTCTCTCTCTCAAAAGGTGTGTACAGCAAGGATTATTGTGGTAAACTAAAAAGCAAAGACTAAAATCATACAAGACGCTCCAAGCAAAACACATATCATGTGGTGAATAAAAATATAACTCCAAGTAAAGTTACCCATGAACGAAGACAAAAGAGGGGATGCCTTGGGGATCCCCAAGCTTAGGCTCTTGCCACTCCTTGTTCCATAATCCATCAAATCTTTACCCAAAACTTGAAAACTTCACAACACAAAACTTAACAGAAAATCTCGTGAGCTCCGTTAGCGAAAGAAAACAAAACACCACTTCAAGGTAATGTAATTAACTCATTATTTATTTATATTGGTGTTAAACCTAATGTATTCCAACTTTTATATGGTTTATAAACTCCATTACTAGCCATAGATTCATCAAAATAAGCAAACAACACACGAAAAACACAATCTGTCAAAAACAGAACAGTCTGTAGTAATCTGTATCAAACGCATACTTATGGAACCACAAAAATTCTAAAATAAATTTCTGGACGTGAGGAATCTATCTATTAATCATCTTCAAAAAGAATTAACTAAATAGAACTCACCAATAAAAAAATTCAGCAATTCTCGCGAGCGCTAAAGTTTCTGTTTTTTACAGCAAGATCAAAAAGACTTCCCCCAAGTCTTCCCAATGGTTCTACTTGGCACAAACACTAATTAAACACAAAAAACACAACCAAAACAGAGTCTAGATAAACTATTTAATACTAAACAGGAACAAAAAGCAAGGAATAAAAATAAAATTGGGTTGCCTCCCAACAAGCACTATCGTTTAACGCCCCTAGCTAGGCATAAAAGCAAGGATAGATCTAGGTATTGCCATCTTTGGTAGGCAATTCTTCAATAAGACACCTATAACTCCTAGGAGTTTCTTTATTTTTATTAATTATCAAACTCCTAGGCACGAAATCGAGAAAATCATTTGTAGCAAAAGGTTCCTTAAGGGTAGTGAGAAAGTTGGGGTGAACACTTATGGATTTGAGGTCTGCATTTCCCTTACTAGAAGTTTCTCCCTTATTTTTAGGAACATACATCAATTTGGCAATCTTAGAATTAGAAGGAGTGTTTTTCACGGAAGAAAAGGCAGACCCTAGGTTGGTAATAATATCCTCAATTTTATCAATTCTAGTGGAATCTTGATCTATCTTTTCATTAACCATAGGTCCCTTTTATTTAAAATTTTTAAGAGAAACTCCTACCTTAGATCCGTGTTGGGTAATTTGGTTATGGATCTTTCTATCCAAATTTTCAATTAACTCTATGGTGGCAACTTTATTTTCAATAATTTCAAGCCGTTGCATCACATGTTCCAAAGTTAAAATAGTTCCATTAACCAAAAGAGGTGGTGGGCCAAACAAATCTATCATAGCATTATAAGAATCAAAAGTATGGCTACCCAAGAAATTTCCTCCGGTAATGGTATCAATAATATATCTATTCCAAGGAGTGATGCCTACATAAAAATTGCAAAGAAGAACGGAAGTAGATTGCTTCCTAGTAGATCTATTTTGCGCATTGCAAATTCTGTACCAAGCATCTTTTAGATTTTCTCGCTCCCTTTGTTTAAAATTAAGAACTTCATTCTCGGGAGACAAAGGAGCGGATAAAGGACTAGCCATAACGACGAAGCAAGCGAAAAAGAGGGCGAATAAAACGACAAGGGTGAAGTGGGGGAGTGGAAAACGAGAGGCAAATGGCAAATAATGTAATGCGAAGGGTAAAAGTTGTGATGGGTACTTGGATAATTCGTAACGGGTAACAAGTAACAAGTGTAACAAAGGTGCAGAAAGGTGGCCCAATCCTTTTTATAGCAAAGGACAAGCCTAGACAAATTCTTATATATAGCAAAGTGCTCCCGAGGACACATGGGAATTATTGTCAAGCTAGTTTTCATCATGCTCACATGATTCGCGTTCGTTACCTTGATAATTTGATATGTGCGTGGACCGGTGCTTGGGTGTTATCCTTACTTGGACAAGCTTCCCACTTATGATTAACCCCTCTTGCAAGCATCCACAACCACAAAAGAAGAATTAAGATAAATCTAACCATAGCATGAAACATGTGGATCCAAATCATCCCCTTCCGAAGCAACGCATAAACTAGGGTTTAAGATTCTGTCACTCTAGCAACCCATCATCTATTTATCACTTCCCAATGCCTCCCCCTAGGCCCAAATCATGGTGAAGTGTCATGTAGTCGATGTTCACATAACACCACTAGAGGAGAGACAACATACATCTCATCCAAAATATCGAACGGATACCAAATTCACATAATTACTTATAACAAGACTTATCCCATGTATTAATTATCATTAAGGATCTGAACATACGATCTTCCACCAAATAAACCAGCTAGCATCAACTACAAGGAGTAGTCAACACTACTGCTACCTCTTGAGCATGCGTTGGTTTTCCCTTGAAGAGGAAAGGGTGATGCAGCAAAGCAGCGTAAGTATTTCCCTCAGTTTTTGAGAACTAAGGTATCAATCCAGTAGGAGACCATGCGCGAGTCACCTAGTACCTACACAAACAAATAAGAACCTCGCAACCAACGCGATAAAGGGGTTGTCAATCCCTTCACGGCCACTTGCAAGAGTGAGATCTAATAGAGATAATAATAATAAGATAATATTTTTGGTATTTGTATGATATAAATTGAAAGTAAAGATTGCAAAATAAAATAGATTGGAAACTTGTATGATGGAAAATAGACCCGGGGGCCATAGGTTTCACTAGTGGCTTCTCTCAAGATAGCATAATTATTACGGTGGATGAACAAATTACTGTCGAGCAATTGATAGAATTGAGCATAGTTATGAGAATATCTAGGTATGATCATGTATATAGGCATCACGTCTGTGACAAGTAGACCGACTCCTGCCTGCATCTACTACTATTACTCCACACATCGACCGCTATCCAGCGTGCATCTAGAGTATTAAGTTCATAAGAATGGAGTAATGCTTTAAGCAGGATGACATGATGTAGAGGGATAAACTCATGCAATATGATATAAACCCCATCTTTTTATCCTCGATGGCAGCAATACAATACGTGTCATTTCCCCTACTATCACTGGGATCGAGCACCGCAAGATTGAACCCAAAGCTAAGCACTTCTTCCATTGCAAGAAAGATCAATCTAGTAGGCCAAACCAAACTAATAATTCGAAGAGACTTCCAAAGATAACCAATCATACATAAAAGAATTTAGAGAAGATTCAAATATTCTTCATAGATAATCTTGATCATAAAGCCACAATTCATCGGATCTCGACAAACACACCGCAAAAAGAGTTGCATTGAATAGATCTCCAAGAAGATTGAGGAGAACTTTGTATCGAGATCCAAGAGAGAGAAGAAGCTATCTAGCTAATAACTATGGACCCGAAGGTCTGAGGTAAACTACTCATACATCATCGGAGAGGCTATGGTGTTGATGTAGAAGCCCTCTATGCTCAATGCCCCCTCCGATGGAGCGCCGGAAAGGCCCCAAGATGGGATCTCACGGGTACAGAAGGTTGCGGTGGTGGAATTAGGTTTTCATGGTGCTCTCCAATGGTTTCAGGGTACGTAGGTATATATAGGAGGAAGAAGTAGGTCGGTGGAGCCACGAGGGGCCCACGAGGGTGGAGGGCGCACCCACGGGGTAGGCGCGCCTCCTGCCTCGTGGCCTCCTCGTTGATTGCTTGACATCCACTCCAAGTCCTCTAGATCATGTTTGTTCCAAAAATCATGCTCCCGAAGGTTTCATTCCGTTTGGACTCCGTTTGATATTCTTTTTCCGCGGAACACTGAAATAGGCAAAAAACAACAATTTGGGCTGGGCCTCCGGTTAATAGGTTAGTCCCAAAAATAATATAAAAGTGTATAAATAAGCCCATTAAACATCCAAAACAGAATATATAATAGCATGGAACAATAAAAAATTATAGATACGTTGGAGACGTATTAACTACTAGCAACCCACATGTACCAATCTGAGGTTTTGAGACAAAGATCGGATACAAGAGATGAACTAGGGTTTTAGAGCAGATGGTGTTGGTGAAGATGTTGATGGAGATTGACCCCCTCTCGATGAGAGGATCGTTGGTGATGACGATGTCGATGATTTCCCCCTCCGGGAGGGAAGTTTCCCTGGCAGAACAGCTCCACCAGAGCCCTAGATTTGTTCTGCCCAAGTTTCGCCTCGAGACGGCGGTGCTTCATCCCGAAAGCTCCCTCTTGATTTTTTCTAGGTCAAAACCCTTCATATAGCAGAAGATGGGCACCGGAGGCCTGCTAGGTGGCCCACAAGGCAGGGGGCACGCCCCCACCATTGTGGCTACCTGGTGGGTCCCCTCTGGTGCTTTCTTCTCCCAATATTTTATGTATATTCCAAAATAATTCTCCATAAATTTTCAGGACTTTTGGAGCTGTGCAGAATAGGTCTCTCAGATTTGCTCCTTTTCCAGTCCAGAATTCCAGCTGCCGGCATTCTCCTTCTTCACGTAAACCTTGTAAAATAAGAGATAAAAGGCATAAGTATTGTACCATAATATGTAATAACAGCCCATAATGCAATAAATATCAATATAAAAGCATGATGCAAAACAGACGTATCAACTCCCCCAAGCTGAGACCTTGCTTGTCCTCAAGCGAAAATCAAAATCGATAATCATGTCCACATGTTTAGATATAGAGGTGTCAATAAAATAAAATATGGACATGGGGGCATCATGGTCATCTTTAGAACAGCAACATATAAAGTCGTATAATTTCTTATGTCAAAGTAACAATTCATTCAGAAGGTAAAGTATGAATCAGAACCTCTATTGAAAACCAACAAACTATGTTCTCAATCATTGAAGCAATTGCAATTTATCATAATATCGGAAAGAGTCAATGTAAGATCTTTCATATAGCAAGTCCATATACTCAACCATCTTTTAGTCTTTTATAATTGCTAAAACTCACGCGATACGTATGGGTTCAAAGCCTCAATCGGACATAGAGAAAGATAGGGGCTTATAGGTTTTGATTGATTGTTTGATTTGTGGTGTGGTTGCTTGAGTGCAATTGAGTGAAATTTGAAATTTTGAAAGTTAAATGAGAGGGAATAAAAGGACTTTCCCAAACTTTCACTTTGCATTTTGATCTCCATGAATTCAAATTCTTTTCATCAAAAAACCCTAGAGAGAAGATGACATGACTTCCTCCATTTAAATAAATGAAAAAGGGTTTTGAAAAGATTTGAATTCCATTTGGAAATATTCCAAATTCACAAACTTTAAGAAACTCAATGATTTTCATGAGAAAAGATAAAATGACTTCTTCAAAACATATGAAATATGAGTTGGAAGTTTAAAAGATTCAAATTTAAAGTCCCTTTGGAATTATTTTTAAATTTGGATTTACTTGGGCTTTATTCAAATTATTTTTCTCCAAAAATAAAATATATGGAAAATAGGGTAACATGATTCCATACAGTAGAAAATCGGAGAAAAATAAATTTGAAATCATTTTGGTATTTTAAAAGGATTTTTATGAGGTTTTATTGCAACAGTAGCACTCTTTGCTTTATTTGAATTTTTTTGGATTTTATTTGAAGCTAGAAAAATGTTCATGTTGTAGAAAATCTTTTTCTAAAAATTATGATATATTTTATGCCTATATAAAATTTTAATTTATTTTCGTTATTCAGTTTCCTTCTGTTTCTATTTAAAAAAACTGTACGTGCGGCCCATAAATTAGACCTAGATTTTTTTTTAAACATAGCTATTTTTCTTCCGTAAAACAGCTTGGTCCTGAGTTTTTAAATAGCCATAACTTTTTACTAGTTCATCCAAATTAGATGAAACCAGCGCCTATAGTTTTGTCTTGTTTTCACCTATCCAGTGAACCTGTCACATCAACTTTATGAAAATTTCAAATTTCGAAATTTGTTCTGATTCATATTCAAACTTCTTTTGATCATAACGTGAGTTTCGTACCTCCGATTGTGTTGATTCTTTTTGCAAATCGAAGCTCTTGACCTAAACTTTCTGATAAAGCCAAATCCACCTAATTTTGGTATTGTCAGAAATTGTTTTCTATTACAAGAGTTAATTGCTTGTTTTCGAAGTTTTCCAAGATCTTTTCTTCGATTCTTTCGCATGAGTGCTTATGTATGCAATTGCTTGCTCACGATAGATTGAACGGAGTGTGACGAGTAGAACTATCAGAAGTTATAAGTGCGAATCATCTTCATCAATAGTACAAGACAAGTTCACACTTTGATCATATCCCTTCATTACTCAGTTTTTATGCATTAGTTTCAACCCTCAAACATTGCATGAGTAGGATTGATAATATGTTGGTATTGGGAAATAGTTGATGAGGTAGGAACCTATTGTCCTGCATTCAAACCTTGGGAGTTATTACTATGCTATGCTTATACTGCTATGCTATGCTCATAGACGTGGATTGGTTTGAGAGAATTCATGAAAGATGTGAGAGTTTATTGTTAACTAAGACTTAACTTAAGGTGGCTACTTTTATACACATCTGGGTGGATTGGTAGGGGCACCCTGGGGATATACCAGTGGACTTGCCCGGACACCTAGGGATATACAAGTGTTGTCCTAGGAGATCCCGGGGTTACCGTGTGATCATCCTATGGAATGCCACCCAGGCTCAAAGGGATCATAAGATTTATTCATGCTAGAAACTTCCTTGTGCAGCCACAAGCTATTATGGGCTCTAGCATAGTGGAGTAAGTTGCACGACCTCTTCTAGTGGTAGGCTAGCAGATGTAGGGGATGTAGGTTGGTATGATCTACCCGGGGTTAGAGTTAATGCTTCTGAAAAACTATGTCTCAGCCATCCATTTCTCAAACTCCTTGTAGTGCGAGAAATCCAACAGAGGAGATCGAGTCTTGTGGGTAAAAGTGCGCAAACCTCTGCAAGGTGTAAAAACTAATCAAGCTTAGCTGTGTCTCCGATTATGGACATCTTGAGTATCTGGTTCTTGAATTATCATGTTGATATCATCACTTTATTTAATTAACTGGTTGGGTTAATGATTACTTTAATTAGGATTGAGACGGGGTTACCATTATCAATGTTTTCAACAAACTTTGTAGTAAATAAAATGTGTTCCTTTGCTGTAGGGAAAAATTGGCTTTATGCAAAAATAAACTTAGAGCTTTCCACCAGCCAAATATGCATGCAGTGATAGCTATTATTCATCTTTGCTCTATGGTGTGAACTTGCCAGTACATTCAATGTACTGACCCTTTGTGGCTGCAATGTCTCATGTTGCATGATTATCTTACGACGAGTAAGTTATACATTAGGGTTAAGATTTCTACACTCAACTTTGCCGTTGGTGTTGATGGGTATCGGCAACCTTGTTGTTACTTCCGCTATTTGGATTGAAGTAATAGTATTTACGTTACTTTATACATGTGATTTATCTCTGTTATAAATCCTCGAGTACTGTGTGTGTCAGCACACCGATCCAGGGATGACACTTAAGCACAGAGACTTGATCCATTCGGGTTGGGTCGCTACAAGATGGTATCAGAGCACATGTTGACTGTAGGACGTGACCCCTAGAAACTGGCAAGCCGATAGGAAAGATTTTTCTCTCAAACCTTATTTCAAAAGGATCTTTTACCTCTCTTCCTTTCTGAGTTTTATCAAATATTCCTTTTAGTTAGACAATACCCCCTTTTCCCTTTTGACCACATGAAGATTCGACTGACGAGACCACTCCGAGAAGGAAAAGATATCGGACAATGACCACTTCGAAATGAAGAGGATTTTACCGAGAATTATAATAATTAAACTACGACGATTGAAGACTCCGAAGACAAGGAAAATTTGAAGGCTCTGAAGAATTTCCAGATTGGTATGACCTAGGAAGGCTACCCCTATGGAACTTATCAGACTATTGAAGTTGTCAATACTCGAGATCAAGGTGTGTCGGAGAAAGACTGGAACATGGAGCGTTAAAAGTCAAAGTTTTGTCAAGAAAACACTAAGGCAGGAGATATCAACTATGGACTGATAGCTCATGGTAGAGACATGGGCATAGACATGGCTATCCATGATGTTATCGCCCGCTTATGCTATTTATCATTGTGCTGAGTTAAGCATGCATTTCTTCGGAAGGATTGGATGACAAAAGGGTGAATGGAGCACCTATCAGCAAAATATGAAGTTTTAACCTTAGCCGGTGTATCATCAGGATCTAGAGTAGTACATCAAGAATTTTAAGATGGAGCTCCAGGAAGCTGTATTAGACAAGGAAGCATTTCGTGAAGAACTGAAGACCCAGAAGATGAAAGTAGCCAAGCTGGAGGAGCAAAACCTCGAGATACCGGAGATTCGTCAGGAACTGCAGGACAGTAGGACCATGGTTCATGCAAGGATGTTGAAACCCAGAAGTTTGGAACGCAACTCCAGGAATATTAAAGGACGTCACGAGAAACTTTTTGTCAATAGAGAGGATCTGGCAAAAGAACTTGAGAAGGACAAACACGATCGGAAGAAGCCATCGGAGACATGAACAAGACTTGAAGAGTTTGGTGACTTTGAAGACTTTTTGACCTTTAGAAGACCAAACCCCTGTTATATACCTACGTCAGATCGGACGTTTGTGAGCTGTCATTTGTTTGATGTTTTTCCAATAGCAACAAAAAAATCTATCTTTTCAAAACTATTGTTTGTATTGTGTGCATCCCTCTCTATCTCTCTTATCTCACCCCAAACCCATGGACCCAATAGAGGATGAATGGAGACGAGCTTGTATTTTCTTGACCGATGAGTCAATTGGAGATAGACCAATGGATTCAGAACATGGAGGATCATATGGAGAATAACACTATAGCCAAAAAGGATATGACCCAGCATGCTCTTCAGTGATTTGAAAGAGGTCCCGCTACTGGGTGGAGGATGTACCAAACCATCAATGGATGGCAAAGAGTAACCACTTGGAAAGAATTTAAGTAGACTCTGCTAAAGTCTCAGGCTGTGTCCCAGAAGATGGAACCTTATGGAAATGATATGAGGAAGTCTTGTGCATGCAAGCTTTGTGGAGAAATATGACACAACCATAAGGAACACAAGGATGAATGCCCTAATTGTGAAGGAAGTCACCCAACTAAAGAATGCCCAACTAGGCAGATCACTTGTTTCTTATGTGAAGGGACTACCCACTACCCTGCTCAGTGTCACATTTACCCCATGGTACAACGAACTATCCAACAGAAGAAATAAGCAATGAAAGGAGCCCTCATGGAAATTTTACAAGAACCTATGATGAAGGAAGAGGTGGAGGACACACCCAAAGCAGACCCAATTAAACCCTGCACCAAGTCATGCTATTCATGTGGAGGAGGAGGACACATCTCGCAGAATTGTCTGAATGGAGATCTAGTAGAACCCCCGACAGAGGAAGTAGAGGATGACCCACAGGAAATAGAAGCCCTGATTGGAAAGGAAAAGTCCAGAAAGAGAAGTAGATTGGATTCCAGGAAGGACCTGAGTCATATTACCTATTTTAGGTGCAAGGAGTTAGGGCACTACCTTAGAGGTTGCTCAAAAAGGAAGCCGTGGACCCAAGGAGGCTATGTAATCATGAGGAAACCTCAAGACTTGTCAGAAGTAGCATGTTTCTGCTGTAATGAATAGAGCACTTTGCCAGAGATTGTCCCAAGGAGAAGGAAACTTGTGCTAAACAGTTGAGTTTGCAACAAAAGAAATATAGTAGTAGTGGTGGGAACAATTCTTTTATATTGAGGTGTTGAGTTGAGGCATGTAATGGAAATATAGGAGATTGTAATAATTTGAGAATCAATAAAGTTAGCATCGTTGGTACTGATTTGGAATTTATGAGTAGTTACTCTATGAAGAAAGATTTTGGCCATTTTCGAGGATATGGGAAATATCGTCTGTGGAAGAATTGGAGCATTTTAAGGGTGGTAGTACCTTGTGAGGACCCTTGACCTCTGGAAAGGATTATGATATTCCATAGAGTGGATTTTAGAAAAAAATAAGAATGAGTTTTGTCTCGATATGTGGGATATCCCAAGAGTATGAAGGGATGAGGTACTATTGGATGTAAAGGAGGTATGATGTTGGAAATATGGAGCAATTGCAACTCCATGATGAGTCAAGTAATCACGTCTTAGTTTGGTACCAATAGAAGGAAGAGAGACAGTACAATTCGATGGATTTAAGAAATGCTAGGAAGCTGGATGTTCGAATAATGATCAGTTGCCCGATGATGATTTCAAGGTTTGGAAGTGATGAGATGGGCCATAACCGACAGGCCCGAGGACCTGCCAAGAAGTAAGCACACTCTTGCTAAAGGAAAAACCCTGGAAGAGATTACGACTTTACCCACTGACAATCTTATAGGAGTTTACGCAAAACCTGAGAGATGTGAAGGAACGATAAATGTTTATTTGGCTTGCAGAATCAATGGATTTATCCGAACCCAGTTCATGGACAAGAGAAATTCTGCAATGCTTGTGAGGATGACCGAGTGTTAGAATACGAGATTCGCTAAACCATATACCAAGTAATGATTTGGTTGCGGGATAGATTGATCACCATACCAACTTACTCTTTTTATTCGCCTTGCTGTATGGGATGGTAAATCTGAGTGACTTGCCCATAGTAGAGAGACGACGATCAAAACCTTGTTTGAACCTTAGAATGGTATGGCAATTTTCCCTTGTACAAGGCAGTTTTTGCCAATCGTAGGATATATAGTGAGGTTCAAGCCCAGACCCGTTTTCGGCAGGAGAAACCATAAATGGTTGACCACCATGAGATATCGATAGTTGTTTAGTATTGGCGCCAGACCCGTCAGCTCAGAAGGCCCAGTCCCAGAAGAACCTTACTGATATGTCTCCAATGTATCTATAATTTTTGATTGCTCCATGCTATATTATCTACTGTTTTGGACATTATTGGGCTTTATTATCCACTTTTATATTATTTTTGGGACTAACCTATTAACCGGAGGCCCGGCCCAGAATTGTTGTTTTTTTGCCTATTTCTGAGTTTCGCGGAAAAGGAATATCAACCGGAGTCCAAACGGAATGAAACCTTCGGGAACGTGATTTTCGGAACGAACATGATCCAGGAGACTTGGACCCTACATCAAGAAATAAAAGAGGAAGCCATGAGGTAGGGGAGCGCGCCTACCCCACAGGCGCCCTCCACCCTCGTGGGCCCCCTGTTGCTCCATCGACGTACTCCTTCCTCCTATATATACTTACGTACCCCTAAACAATCAGATACGGAGCCAAAAGCCTAATTCCACCACCGCAACCTTCTGTATCCACGAGATCCCATCTTGGGGCCTGTTCCGGAGCTCCACCGGTGGGGGCATCCATCACGGAGGGCTTCTACATCAACACCATAGCCTCTCCGATGAAGTGTGAGTTGTTTACCTCCGACCTTCGGGTCCATTGTTATTAGCTAGATGGCTTCTTCTCTCTTTTTGGATCTCAATACAATGTTCTCCCCCTCTCTTGTGGAGATCTATTCGATGTAATCTTCTTTTTGCGGTGTGTTTGTTGAGACCGATGAATTGTGGGTTTATGATCAAGATTATCTATGAACAATATTAGAATCTTCTCTGAATTCTTTTATGTATGATTGGTTATCTTTGCAAGTCTCTTCGAATTATCAGTTTGGTTTGGCCTACTAGATTGATCTTTCTTGCAATGGGAGAAGTGCTTAGCTTTGGGTTCAATCTTGCGGTGTCCTTTCCCAGTGACAGTAGGGGCAGCAAGGCACGTATTGTATTGTTGCCATCGAGGATAACAAGATGGGGTTTTTATCATATTGCCTGAATTTATCCCTCTACATCATGCCATCTTGCTTAAGGTGTTACTCTGTTTTCATGAACTTAATACTCTAGATGCATGCTGGATAGCGGTCGATGAGTGGAGTAATAGTAGTAGATGCAGGCAGGAGTCGGTCTACTTGTCTCGGACGTGATGCCTATATACATGATCATACCTAGATATTCTCATAACTATGCTCAATTCTGTCAATTGCTCAACAGTAATTCATTCACCCACCGTAAAATACTTATGCTCTTGAGAGAAGCCACTTGAGGGAGTCCTGGATTAGGGGGTGTTCGGATAGCCGGACTCCTGGACTATGAAGATACAAGATTGAAGACTTCATCCCGTGTCCAGAAGGGACTTTCCTTGGCATGGAAGGCAAGCTTGGCGATACGCATATTCAGATCTCCTACCATTGTAACCGACTCTATGTAACCCTAACCCTCTCCGGTGTCTATATAAACCGAAGGGTTTTATTCCGTAGGACAACATACACATCAACAATCATACCATAGGCTAGCTTCTAGGGTTTAGCCTCTCTGATCTCGTGGTAGATCTACTCTTGTACTACCCATATCATCAATATTGATCAAGCAGGACGTAGGGTTTTACCTCCATCGAGAGGGCCCGAACCTGGGTAAAACTTCGTGTTCCTTGCCTCCTGTTACCATCCGACCTAGACACACAGTTCGGGACCCCCTACCCGAGATCCGCCGGTTTTGACACTGACATTGGTGCTTTCATTGAGAGTTCCTCTGTGTCGTCGTTGTCAGGCCCGATGGCTCCTACGATCATCAATAGCGATGCAGTCCAAGGTGAGACCTTTCTCCCCGGACAGATCTTCGTCTTCGGCGGCTTCGCACTGCGGGCCAATTCACTTGGCCATCTGGAGCAGATCGAAAGCTACGCCCCTGGCCGTCAGGTCAGATTTGGAAGTTTAAACTACACGGCTGACATCCGCGGGGACTTGATCTTCAACGGATTCGAGCCACTGCCGAGCGCGCTGCACTGTCACGACGAGCATGATCTAACTCTGCCGCCGAACAGTGCCCTGGAGGCAGCACCCGCACCGGCTCCGACCCTTAGTTCGGAGCCAACTGCGCCAATCGAGGATGGACGGTTGGACGCCACCTCGGGGGCTGCGATACCAATGGCGATTGAGCCAAACACCAGCCCCGTACTCTACGAGACTTGTGACTCCAAGGAGCCGGACTCCTCTCCGGACTCCGAACCCTCCGCGCCCCTGGCAATAGAATCCGATTGGGCGCCGATCATGGAGTTCACTGCCGCAAACATCTTTCAGCACTCGCCTTTCGGCGATATCCTGAAGTCACTGAAGTCTCTCTCTTTATCAAGAGAGCCTTGGCCAGACTACGGTCAGCAAGGTTGGGGTACGGACGATGAAGAAATTCAAAGCCCACCCACCACCCACTTTGTAGCCACTATCGACGACTTAACCGACATGCTCGACATCGACTCTGAATACATCGACGGTATGGACGCCGATGAAGGAGATGATGAAGCACCAGCGCCTACCAGGCCCTGGAAGGCCACCTCGTCATATGACATATACATGGTGGACACCCCAAAAGAAGGAGATGGCGATGGAACAGCGGAGGATGACCCCTCCAAGAAACAGCCTAAGCGCCGGCGTCAGCGGCGCCGCTCAAAATCCCGCCAAAACAAAAACGGCGATTCCAGCACGGGAGATAATAATACCCCGGAAAGTGCCGAAGAAAACCCCCTCCAGCAAGATGTAGCATAGGAGGATGGAGAAACCAGCCCTCATGAGGGAGCGGTTGACAGAGAGGTCGAGGACAATAATTATATGCCTCCCTCCGAAGACGAGGCAAGCCTCGACGACGACGAATTCGTCATGCCAGAGGATCCCGTCGAACAAAAACGTTTTCAACGCAGGCTTATGGCCACGGCAAGAAGCCTCAAGAAAAAACAACAACAGCTCAGAGCTGATCAAGATTTGCTAGTTGACAAATGGACTGAAGTCCTTGCGGCCGAAGAGCATAAACTCGAACGCCCCTCCAAGAGCTACCCAAAGCGCAGGTTGCTACCCCAATTAGAGGAGGAAGCACTTGATGCGGCAGAACGGCCACCTCGTGGCTGCGACAGAGAGGCCTCTCGGCCCTCCACTCAAGCCGCACCCCGTACCAAGGCACGGGAATATGCGCCGGACTTACGAGACATGCTGGAGGACAAGGCAAGGCAAACACGATTGATCTACGGATCGCGTGGGCACCCCATAGCTCGAGACGGTAACCGTCACGCGGCCACAAATTCGGCAGGGCCGAACACAGTAGACAAAGCTCATTGGAGCTACGTCATTATATCGCCCAGTACAGAGGCGCCGCACACCCATTATGCTTTACAGATGAAATAATGGATCATCAAATCCCCGAGGGTTTCAAACCCGTAAACATCGAATCATATGATGGCACAACAGATCCTGCGGAATGGATCGAGGATTATCTCCTTCATATCCACATGGCCCGCGGCGACGATTTTCACGCCATCAAATACCTCCCACTCAAGCTTAAAGGACCAGCTCGGCATTGGCTTAACAGCTTGCCAACAGGATCAATCAGTTGTTGGGAGGACCTGGAAGCCGCATTCCTCGACAATTTCTAGGGCACTTATGTGCGACCCCCAGACGCTGATGACCTAAGTCACGTAATTCAGCAGCCAGAGGAATCGGCCAGGCAATTCTGGACACGGTTCCTAACAAAGAAAAACCAAATAGTCGACTGTCCAGACGCCGAGGCCCTAGCAGCCTTCAAGCACAATATCCGTGACGAGTGGCTGGCTCGGCACCTCGGACAGGAAAAGCCGAAATCTATGGCAGCACTCACGACACTCTTGACCCGCTTTTGCGCGGGAGAAGAAAGCTGGCTTGCTCGTAGCAACAATATGACCAAGAACCCTGGTAGTTCGGACACCAGGGACATTAGTGGCAGGTCGCATCGCAACAAGCAGAAGTGCCGCATTAATGGTGACAACGCTGAGGATACGACAATTAATGCCAGATTCAGAGGCTCTAAATCTGGTCAGCAGAAAAAGCCATTCAAAAGGAATCCTAGGGACCCGTCCATCTTGGACCGAATACTCGACCGCTTGTGCCAAATACATGGCACCGCTGAAAAGCCGACCAATCACACCAACATGGATTGTTGGGTGTTCAAGCAGGCAGGCAAATTAAACACCGACAATGAAGACAAGGGGCTGCATAGCGATGACGACGAGGAGCCCCGGCCACCGAACAACAATGGACAGAAGGGTTTTCCCCCACAAGTGCGGACGGTGAACATGATATACGCAATCCACGTCCCCAAAAGGGAGCGGAAGCGCGCGTTAAGGGACGTATACGCGGTAGAGCCAGTCGCCCCAAAGCTCAACCCATGGTCCTCCTACACGATCACCTTTGATCGAAGGGACCATCCCACTAGCATCCGTCATGGCGGTTTGGCCGCATTGGTTCTAGACCCAATTGTTGACGGATTTCATCTCACTAGAGTCCTTATGGACGGCGGCAGCAGCCTGAACCTGCTTTACCAGGATACAGTGCGGAAAATGGGCATAGATCCCTCGAGGATTAAGCCCACCAAAACGACCTTTAAAGACGTAATACTAGGTGTAGAGGCCAACTGTACAGGCTCGGTCACACTTGAAGTGGTCTTCGGATCTCCGGATAATTTCCGAAGCGAGGAGTTGATCTTCGACATAGTCCCGTTCTATCACGCACTGCTCGGACGAACCGCATTTGCCAAGTTCAATGCGGTACCGCACTACGCATACCTTAAGCTCAAGATGCCAGGCCCTCTTGGAGTAATTACGGTCAATGGAAACACCGAACGCTCTCTCCGAATGGAGGAGCACACTGCCGCCCTTGCAGCGGAAGTACAAAGCAGCCTCTCTAGGCAATTCTCCAGTCCGGCCATTAAACGTCCGGACACCGTCAAGCGCGCCCGGAGTAACCCACAACAAGATCACCTGGCACGTTCCGAGCAGGCATAGCAATGCGGCCCCAACCCCAACCCTCGCAAAAAGGCGACACCAGTACTTCACGTACATAACTATGCTCTAGAAATACCATGGGCATAGGGGGAGGGGCACTATCACGGCACGCCCAAAACACAGCTTAAACCGCACCAGGGGCTGCCGATTTTTTACTTTTCTCTTACTTCCAGGACTCTACTCTTCGGAAGGCATGTCCGGCAGTTCAATTGCCGCACAAACGATGCAAGAACCAGGGAAGCAAACGAGCCATGCCGCATTACGAAACTCTCAGGTGGTCTCTATCACGAGCAGTATACCTGTTTCGCATTCTATTCCGCAGCCTGCCCCTGGAGCAGACATGTTAAATAGTCCAGCTTTTTGTTTATCGCATTACTTGTATCATTCTACCTCGATCGCAACTATTTTTAATAAACAATGCACAACTTTCGTCTATTTTATAAATAAATGTTCCTTAACGACATGTTGCACCCGTACAATTTGGTACGGCCAAAATACGTCAGGGGCTTTTAGCACCCCTCAATATGGTGTGAGAAGTCCGAACACTTACACAAGTCCGGCACCCCGAACTTATAGCATTATATGCATCGGCTCCGAATCATGTCTTGGGTCAATAGTTGGGTTTGCCCGACTCCTATGTTTTGGTGCCTTACGTTCCGCTATATCGGCTAAGGTAGCACTAGGAGAACCACTGCGATTGTGCCCCAGTTGAGCTGGGCTGAGCACCTCAGTGGAGAAAGCTAAAACTGACTGTCATGATGATGCGAGAGTTGGTCGCTGTTCGAGAGGTTTTTTTGAGTCCCTAAAGACTTATGCCGCTTAGGGTGAGGAGTCGGCTCTGTCCGGCCAAGGCGTGGATAGCGCCCCGAACTCGGTCTTCCGAATACTAGGGGCTTTGCCGAAATTTAAAATTATAGAATTCTATGGCTAAGTGAGAGTATTCACGTATTATAGTCCGATTGCCTCGTTATTTGGGCTGAGCGCCTCCCTCGAAGGACCCAAATATGGGAAAAAGAGCGCCCAGGTTTATCCCCGAACACCCCAGCACTAGTGGCAAGGGGGCAGAAGCCGACGACTCGCCATCTCTCAGTATTGATAAACAGCCGCACAGAAGGTTATATTTTAAATTCAAGCAGCATTGCTCAGCGCATATGAACAAGTTTTCAGCGCATAGGACAAAAATGAGCGAGTTTTACTCAAAAAATACATCCCTAGTACATTCATCCGCCACAAGGCGGGCACCCTTCAGAACATCCTTATAGTAATTTTCGGGCTTGCGATGCTCTTTCCTCAGCGGTGGCCCGTCCGTCACAAGCTTCTCAGCATCCAGCCTGCCCCAGTGCACCTTAGCACGGGCAAAGGCCCTACGGGCACCTTCAATGCAGACAGAGCGCTTGATGACTTCGAGCCTTGGACAGGCCTCCACCAGCCGCCGCACCAGCCCGAAATAGCTCCCAAGCAGAGCCTCTCCAGGCCACAGCTGAACTAGGAGGCCCTTCATGGCCTGTTCGGCCGCCCTGTGGAGCTCGACCAGTTGCTTCAGCTGGTCGCTCAGGGGCACGGGGTGTCCGGCCTCAGCATACTGAGACCAAAACACCTTCTCTGTCGAGCTACCCTCCGTGGCTCGATAGAATGCGGCGGCATAAGATACACTCCGGGGAAGATCTGCAAATGCTCCTGGAGAGCTCCGGATTCGGGTAAGTATCAAGTAGCTCACGTTTATATGTTTGCTTTGCATAAAGAATGGCTTACCCGCTGCTATCTTCTTCACCTCATCCAACTCCTGGAGGGTCTTCTGGGATTCGGTCTTGGCAGACTTGGCATTCTCAATAGCCGCCGCGAGCTCAGACGCTCGCGTCTTCGAGTCAAGCTCCAAACTCTCATGTTTCTTCATGAGAACCTGGAGCTCTTGCCGCACCTTGCCAACCTCGGCCTCATATTTCTCCCGCTCGGTGCGCTCCGCGGCCGCACTCTTCTCGGCCTCGAGCAGCGCTTGCTTAGGGGTTGCCACCTCAGACGTGGCCCCTACAATAGCCTGTCAATCCTGTCATTTTTTGCAATTGCACCCTTTATAAATATATATATTCAAACAAGGTATTTCTTACCTTCCTTCTCCTCGAGCTGCTTCTTGGCACGCCCGAGCTCCTGCTTGGACTTCTCGAGGCTCTGCTTCAGCGCGTCCACTTCCGCAGTCAGTGCGGCGGACACTAGCAGAGAAGCCTGCATATGCATATTGACTCCTTTTGTTAGACTCCTGCGAATTTTTTGATCCTCTATTCGGCTTTTCTTCCCGAACGCCCAACAGAGAATCAGGGGCTACTGTCTATGCGGTAATATTATTTACACATTGTTTACTTACCTCAAAGCCTGTCAAAAGGCTTGTACCAGCTTCAGTCAGACCGCTCTTGGAGGACTGAACCTTCTGGATCACCACACTCATAATAGTGCAGTGCTCCTCGTCGATGGAGGCGCCTTGGAGCGCCTCCAACATATTGTCCGGCGCCTCCGGTTGGACGGGGGCCGCCAGCACGGTGGAGTTGCTCCTCTTGGAAGGAGGTCCCCCGCCGGACTCCGGAACCTTTGAAGGTTCCGGAGCGGTGTCCGGCCTAGAGCCGGACTTGGAGCCCTGGGGGTTTTCATCCCCTTTACTCCTGGAGTTTGGGAGGTCGCCTTGCGGTGCCTCCAGGACCACCTCCTCCCTGTTTGGATCCTGTTGGGACAACATCTTGGTGTCGTTCGTAGGACGGGGGGAGGAAGCCGTCCGAAGCGAGTTCACATCCAACGATTCCAGTGAGCCGCTCGATGACGCGTCGAGCCGGTCTTTGGGTGGGTTGCATAAACATATTCGACATAAGGGAAAGTTGTGCAATAAACGAATACTATGAATTACTCCGGTATCCGGATACTTACGACTTTGCCAGGGGCTTGGCCCTAGGCTGCCACTCCTCTCCGCCGTCGTCGGCGTCGGTGGAATAGTCTGGAGGAAGGGTTTTCCCCTTCTTGGACCCTCTGGCCTCCTCAGAGAGGGCGGCCTTCCTTTTCTTCTCTCCTCCCGTTGGAGGGGGAGAGGTTTCTTCTTCTTCCTCCTCGTCTTCACGAGAGGAAGGCGCTTCGGGACCGTTGGATGATGAATCCGACACCTCCTGGCGCCGGGCACTCTTTCGAGTCCCCGTGGCCCTTTTTGCAGCCTTCTTCTCTGGCACCACATAGGGCACCGGAACTAGCAGCTTCACCAAGCAAGCATCTGCTGGGCCTTCAGGCAAAGGAGCCGGACTGTTGATTTGTCCGGACATGACCTGCCAATCCTGACAAAGGTAAGGGAACTTAGATCCCGCATGGAGCCAAACTATGATAGCCTAATGTCCTGTAAAAGGAAAAATAACAGCTTACCGCATGAGCGTGATGCTGCGTACTGAATCTGCGATCCTCGGTGATGCGGGAGCCTCGGCGCCCTTGAAAAGCATCCTCCAGGCATCTTCGTACATCGTGTCGAAGAGCCTGTTTAGAGTTCGGTGCTGCGCCGGGTCGAACTCCCACAGGTTGAAGGCCCGTTGTTGACACGGGAGGATCAGGCGGATGAGCATCACCTGGACTACGTTGACAAGCCTGAGCTTCTTTTCCACCAGGGTTTGGATGCATGTTTGGAGTCCGGTCAGCTCTCCTTTTTACGCCAAGACAGGCCCGTCTCCTTCCAGGAGGTGAGCCGCGTAGGGGGGCCGGGTCGAAACTCAGGGGGTGCGGCCCAATCGGCGTCGCGCGGCTCGGTGACGTAAAACCAACACGATTGCCACCCCTTCAGGGTCTCCACAAAGGAGCCCTCGAGCCACAGGACGTTGGCCATCTTGCCCACCATGGCACCACCGCACTCCGCCTAGCTGCCGCGCACCACCTTCGGCTTGACGTTGAAAGTCTTGAGCCATAGGCCGAAACGGGGGCGGATACGAAGGAAGGCCTCGCACACGATGATAAACGCCGAGATGTTGAGGACGAAGTTCGGGGCCAGATCGTGGAAACCCAGGCTGTAGTAGAACATGAGCCCCCGGACAAATGGATGCAGAGGGAAGCCCAGTCCACGGAGGAAATGGGGCAGGAATACCACCCTCTCATGGGGCCTAGGGGTGGGGATAAGCTGCCCCTTTTCGGGAAGCCGGTGCGCGATGTCGCTAGACAGGTATCCGGCCTTCCTTAGATTTTTGATGTGTCCCTCCGTGACGGAGGAGACCATCCACTTGCCTCCCGCTCCGGACATGGCTGGAGAAAGGTTGAGGTGGGTGTACGGACTTGGGCGCTGGAGCTCGAGTGCGCAAGAATGGATAGGCAAAGGAGGAAGAAGACGTGGGTGAAAAGGTGGATCCTTATCCCCTTATATGGATGGACGCAACTACATGTCCCCACCAGCCTGGTAAAACTCGCTTATCTCCAAGCGCCATAATCAAGGGCGTGGTTGGGTTACCCACGCCCGTATTGATGAGAATCCGAGAATAAGGGGGATGAAAGATCGTGGATGTCGCCTAGAGGGGGGGTGAATAGGCGTTTTAAAATAATTACGGTAGAGGCTCGAACAAATGCGGAATAAACCTAGCGGTTAATTTGTCAAGCACAAAACCTACAACAACTAGGCTCACCTATGTGCACCAACAACTTATGCTAAGCAAGGTAAGCAACAAAGTGATAGCAAGATATATGACAAATAACAATATGGCTATCACAAAGTAAAGTGCATAAGTAAAGGGCTCGGGTAAGAGATAACCGAGGCACGAGGAGACGATGATGTATCCCGAAGTTCACACCCTTGCGGATGCTAATCTCCGTTTGGAGCGGTGTGGAGGCACAATGCTCCCCAAGAAGCCACTAGGGCCACCGTAATCTCCTCACGCCCTCGCACAATGCAAGATGCCGTGATTCCACTAAGGGACCCTTGAGGGCGGTCACCGAACCCGTACAAATGGCGACCCTTGGGGGCGGTCACCGAACCCGTACACTTTGGCAACCCTTGGAGGCGGTCACCGGTACCCGTCAAATTGCTCGGGGCGATCTCCACAACCTAATTGGAGACCCCGACGCTTGCCCGGAGCTTTACACCACAATGATTGAGCTCCGAACACCACCAACCGACTAGGGGGCCCAAGCACCCAAGATAAACAAGCTCAAGGGCACCAAGCACCCAAGAGTAATAAGCTTCTCAACTTGTAACTTCCACGTATCACGTGGAGAACTCAAACCGATGCACCAAATGCAATGGCAAGGGCACACGGAGTGCCCAAGTCCTTCTCTCTCAAATCCCACCGAAGCAACTAATGCTAGGGAGGAAAATGAGAGGAAGAACAAGAAGGAGAACACCAAGAACTCCAAGAACTAGATCCAAGGGGCTCCCCTCACATAGAGGAGAAAGTGATTGGTGGAAATGTGGATCTAGATCTCCTCTCTCTTTTCCCTCAAAAACTAGCAAGAATCCATGGAGGGATTGAGAGTTAGCAAGCTCGAAGAAGGTCAACAATGGGGGAAGAACACGAGCTCAAAGGATAAGGTTGAATGGGGAAGAAGACCCCCTTTTATAGGAGCTCCCGAATCCAACCGTTATGCTCACAGCCCGCACAGAGCGGTACTACCGCTCCAAGGAGCGGTACTACCGCTAGGGCGGTAGAACCCCTTCGAAACACAACAGCGAGGAGGCAAAAAGGCCAAAAGAACCTTCGGAGCGGTAGTACCGCTCGACCTCACGGTACTACCGCTCGACCTCACGGTACTACCGCAAATGGTAGCGGTACTACTGCTTGCGAGCGGTACTAAAAAAATACTTCTGTGCCTACTTCCGCTGAGCAAAACACGAGATTTTGGTCCGGAGCGGTACTACCGCTTAGGAGCCGCGGTAGTACTGCTCTGGTGCGGTACTACCGCTCAGGAGCCGCGGTAGTACCGCTCTGGAGCGGTAGTAAAAAATTACATCCGCTCTAGTCGCGGTAGTACCGCTGCAGCCTTTACCAAAACAACCACAACTTTTGCATCCGGACTCCGAATTCGACGAAACCAAGTTTGTTGGAAAGCTAGCGACAAGGGCCAACACAATCTTGATAGAAATATCAAGAATAAGCAAATGAGAAAAGGCCCAAAAGAAAAGGTGAGAACCCTTCCTCGGATAAGACCGGTAAAACCTCCAACACCGAAAACATCATAGAAGACGTATGCAAACTCCGTTTTCGATGAACTCAAGCTTGTCATCAAGATGACCAAAAGCTCCAAATCTCACAAGGAGAAGAACCAAACAAGAACCAATAAAGATGATGCAAGGATGCAATGGTTTGAGCTCTCTACGAACGATACGATCAAGCAACTCATCGAGAGCCCCCTTTGATAGTACGGCAATCGATCCTATAAATCGGTCTCCCACAACTACCATGAGACCGGTAAAATAGAAAACCTATCAAGGGCAAACCTTTGCCTTGCACAAAATCCACTTGAGCTAGATGATGACGATCTACTCCTCCTCAAGATGGACCACCTTTCTTGATTGCGTTGGCTCGATGAAGACTAGTTGATTGCTCCCCCATACTCCACTATGGATGAGCCACTCTTCCGCTCATCTTCACAAGTCCATTGTCACCACAATGGACGGCAAGCTTCAAGCACTTGATCTCTTCGTGATACATCACTTGAACTTGCACACCTAACCTAACCCCACAAAGAACTCTCACGAAGACCATGGGTTAGCACACAAAGCGTAATGGACAATGCTTACCACACCATGGGATCACTTGATCCCTCGGTACATCTTGTGCGCTTTGTGTGTTGAATCTTTCCAACTCTCTTCATTTGGATGATGTCTTGAAGGTGGACATGAATGATCACACAATCTTATTCTTCAAGACATGCTTGCAATAAGCTCAACACTCACATGACCAATCTTTGGATAATTCCTTAATAACACCTTGGTCAACTCATAAACTCCTTGAAACCAACACATGGACTTCAAGAAAAGCCTATGGACAAAACCTTCAGATATAACTCAAGGCAACCATTAGTCCATAGAGATTGCCATCAATTACCAAAACCAAACATGGGGGCACCGCATGTTCTTTCAATCTCCCCCATTTTGGTAATTGATGACAATCACTTTCAAGAGAGTTTATACAAGGAGTTATGCATCACCATGCAATGCAATAACCAATGATGCATGAGAATGGGATGCAAATGCTTAGGAACCAAAACCAAAGCAAGGAGAAAACTCAGAAGAATTCTCCACAAAACTCTCTGAAACTCCTCCCCCATTGGCATCGATTGCCAAAATGGGTGAAAAGCTTAGAAGGCCAATATAAAGAGTGTTCCTCCATAAATTGTGTATCTCTCAAAAATAGAGTGGAATGCAATACACATATCCAATGGTAAATACTTGGAGGAAGACAAACTATATTGAGGCCCAAAGATTGCAAAAGAGTGATATGCCACAAAGACATAACAAAGAGAGAAACAAGCAATCGAGCAATCAAAAGATACCAATTGAAGCAAGCAATCAAATGATATCAATTGAACCAACTAGACCAAAGATCCTATGAGCCACATGAATGAAGGATATTATGATATGAGCAAAGGAGTGTTCTAAATAAGCTAGAGAAGCTCCCCATGATTTGTGCACACATAAGAATATTTGTATTTGGATACAAAGTGCACAAAATAGGATCATAGCTCCCCCAAAATCAATAGAAACTTACATCCAGTGCAAGTGAGCATATAGGAAACAAAGCCTAGCGCTTGCAACAAGCACATGGTTGAGCAACAAGTAAAAGAGGCAACTTAAGAATAGGCTCAACCAAAATGATGTGTGTGAGTCATGGCGAAGCACTTGAGAAGACTAAAAATAGGATGAGCATTAAGCATCAACATAGTCTTGAAAGAATGAGGCACACGGTGCAAGGCCTATCATTCCCACACACAACTAGCAAATGGGTTCACAAGCTTACTAATACGCATATAAAGAACCTATGCTTGTGACAACCCGTGGTGAAGATAGAAGATGAAAGCCTCATCAAGACGAGGGATACCAATTAAGATGGCAAAAGCCTCGTAAAGACAAGCATGAGGAAAATAATCTTCACCACACAAGAGTGCATCAAGATGCTACAATAGAGGACACGCACTCAAGGCAAAAGCTTTCACGGAGCCACCAAAGAAATAACATAAGAAAGACAAGGTGGACGTGAAAGAAAGGATATCAACTAGAGATGTAAGTTCTCTCAAGTGTATAGGGTTCTAGGTAGACGAAATCATGATGATATATATCTACAAAGAAGGATGTACACCCGAAATAGTTACAGCACGAAGGAACAAGATATCCAAAAGGAAGTCATACATATACCAATAAGATATTTGCCTGGAAGCATAGCACATGGCTAGATATGGTCTTATTGTATATAAATGAATTCCTACCGCACGAACATCAAAGACATCACAACTAGCAACAAGAGATCATCGTTGGGATGCTTTGAGAAGGAAACAAGTATCACAAGATATGAAATGAATATCATGCCAAGATGCAACCTACACAAGGTTGAATACAAGAAGGGAAAGCATGAATAGATACTTGTTACCGGGATATCATTGGAAGGATGTAGTAGATACCAATTGAAGGTAGATAGTAGTTCATTGATCATCCTAGCTTGACTCCAATATGCACATGGTGACAACACCTTCCTTGTGAGTGAGCCAAGCATCCAATGCATCTCCAAATGTTCCTAGAAGAACAACACAAACTAAACGGTACCCAAACTCATCGGGACCAAATAGTTAGAAACACCAATACATAGGACAAACTCCACAAAAATATGTGCATATAGATATGAAAATGAATTTCATGCACATCTCATCCAAATTGAGACTAGGTGGAGTTTTCCCTATATATTGAGTCAAAGAAAGAAAGCATGCCAAATGAAATACATGAAGTAAACATGCATGCTCAAGACTTACAAAACCCGAAACCAAAAGACAAAGAAATGCCAAGTGAAAAGGATACCAAATGGAGAAATCATCACTTGGAAGATATCATTAAAGATACATCAAGGAATGAGATATCCATTGATACACACTAAACTAAAGATGTCAAACTCCCAAAGAGAGGATGGTTCCAAACAAACCAAGCTCTCAGCAAAGTTTCATGATGGCACAAAGTACCAAAAAGAAATGGCTGCCTTCCACCAAACACACTTGATAAGGATCACAAGAAGAGTGTTCTAAAGAAAATAGGATAGCTCCCCCCACGAGTTGTGCATTATATAGGATTTGTATTTGAATACAAAATGCACAAGATGGGATCACCGCTTTCACTATATCTAGAAAACACTAGACAAGAACAAGAAATAAACAAGATCCACAAGTGGTATGGAAGACAACGGGAGTTGACACAAACCTTGGCAAGAGAAAAGGCAAGTAAAACAAAAGCCAATGTAAAGATGATCAACAAATTCTACCACACATAAGTGACTACCAATTGTCAAAAGACAAGAAGTATTTGGAAATAATTCCCGGTGGTAGATAACAAGGACATCCAACATCATCTTCACAACAAACACAAGCAAATTGCAACTTGTAGAGCTAACATGCCACCTAGGAACAAGATAATCTACAATATCAATTCTAGGTGACAATATCTCAAATGTACACATTTTCTAGGCTTGTAATATGCACTTAGCATATTACTCCCCCATAATGTGATACCAATAAGAACTTAACAAGAGGCAATAAGAGGAACAAACAAGAGATAATTAATGGACTATTTAGAATTTGAATTTCTCATGAGAGATATACCACCTAGCGACTAGATAATCTTGTAATATCAATACTAGATGGTATTCCTCATGTACACACATTTATAGGATTGTGAGGTGCACAAAGCACATCACTCCCCCAAAATGGGATGTTCCATTAATCTCTCACACGAGCCAACTAGGATACAAACAAGAAGCATAAAGGCTCAACGCACGACACACACGTACATGGTGTGCAAACCAACACACACATACTTGATTGCTCAAGATAAGCAAGTTGGAATCACAACATATACAAACACATGCAAGGAACAAAACCAAAACATGCAAGGGGGCAAGTAACTTTCAATGTAAGCAATTTTAAGTACAAGTTACCGCAAGGAGGCACATTGGATATAAGATATAAACTTGATGATTCAATTGACTTGGCTTGAGACAATAAGAGTGATGAAGTCCCCTTAATTCTTCATAATGTAGCCAAGTCTCCAATGCCCTCCAACAACACCTATTGATCAAGTTTGAGCTTGTTGGTCCCCAACCAAGTTGGGTCCTAAGAGGTTAGTCACAATAGGCTTGGCAACCCAAATGGTTCTTTTCTTGACACCACTTTGAGTACCAACAAACTTGGCAAACACATTGCCAACCTTATCCTTCCCAAAGCATAGATATCATCAATAATAATTGGGTTGGATAAGTTACCACTAGTGCATGAAGAAGCAAGGTGACCTTTCTCACGACATAAGTAGCAACGTCTACTCTTCATTTTCTTCTCACTTGATTTCTCAACAAGAGAGGCATTAACTTGAGTCTTCTTGGGAAGTGTCCTTTCTTCAACTTGAGGTTGAGCATGAGATTGAACTTGTGCCCTCTTCCCTTGTTGCTTGACACTAATGGCCTTCTTCTTCAATGGGCAAGATCTAACATGATGCCCTTCTACTTTGCACTTGAAGCAAACAATCTTGGTCGAATTCTTGACTTGTTCTTGGCCCTTCTTTTTGTTCATCTTGGACTTCTTCTTCTTATTGGGGTTGAATCCAAGTCCACCTTTGTCATTGGGGGATTTTTGCACACTCAAGATATTGTTGAGTGTGGATTTCCCTTCATGACACTTTTCCAAGTCTTTCTTCAAAGAAGTGACTTGGGCCTTGAGCTCTTTGATTTCCTCTACATGGTTAGTCTCAACACAAGTACTAGAGGAAGTATAAGCTTCATCGTTAGAGCAACAAGGCAAGGAAAGCAATTCATCACAAGATGTACCAACATTGTGAGTAGATGAATTACAAGGACTAGCACATGGCAATATACTATTTTGACTAGAAGTAGTGCTAGTATCCACATGAGGCTCACTAGATGTTACCTTAGCAATCATGGCCTCATGAGCTATCTTTAGCACACTATGGGATACTAGAAGATCATCATGAGAGCTTGAGAGCTTTTCATGACTTTCTTCCAATTTCCCATAATTGCTAGATAGCACCTCAAGTTGAGCCCGTAGCTCAACATTCTCCTTCAAAATGGATGCTTCACAAGTAATAGAATTAGTAGCACAAGCATCATCATTAACAACAAGAGGAGAAGGCAACTTGGCAAGCTCTTTTAAATAAGAAGCTTCAAGTTGGGCATGAGACTTGGTGAGTTTGATGAGCTCACCCTTGATGACCCTTGAGCCATTTTCGAGGTGCTCAAAATCCTCAAGGAGTCTAGCATGAGAAACTTCAAGCTTAGCATTTTTAGTTTTGAAATCGTTGGCCACCTCAAGAGCTCTATCATGAGATTCCCTCACTCTAGATAATTCTAGAGCAAAAGTCTCCTCAAGAGATTCGGAGGTGGTTTGTTCATGTTCAAGAGCTTGAGATAGCTCCGCGATCTCATTTGCGTAATCACGCCCATGAGCTTCCATTTTCTCAATGGTGACCTCATGCTCCTCGAGATGAGATTCCAACTCCTCAATATATTTCTTGCCCTCAATGGCAATGGACATAATTTCCATGAAGTTGGAACGAGCAATTTTATTTTTATGAAGAGCTTTAAAAATCATCTCCCCCTTTGTTTTTAAGGAGGCAACATTATCGTTATCTTCATCATTATCCTCATCATCATTAGCATCAACATCATCATCAAGAGACATATTGGGGTACAAAGTAGGAGATACCTTTGATGCCTTAGCCATAAGGCAAAAAGCAATAGATGATGATGTAGGATCCCTTGAGGCACCATTAAACACCACATCTTGTTCCATGGAGTGTTCGGTTTCCTCTACATTGTTAGCACAACAATTCAAGGAAATAGATGCATTTTTATCATGGCAACAGGACATAGCAAGCATATCATCATGAGATTTAGTCAAGCAATTTCTACATGATATGCAAGGACTATGAACACAAGCATGTGAAACATTTGGAGTGCTCAAAGTGTTAAAGCCCAAAGAGGGAGCATTGCAATAATATAGTGATGAAGAATCATCCACAATAAGCATACTATCAACATTGCAATGACCAACACTACTCACCATATCATTACCTTGTGGCAAACCACATGTAGGTGAAGTAGAAGAAGTTGAGAAGACTATATGACCGGAGGTGGAGGAAGAACAACCATCCCCACAAATCTTGGACACACCATATTTATCTTGAAGCTTTGTCCATAACTCATGAGCATCCCGGAACGGCATGAGTTGAAATATAACTACATTGCTCAAAGCATCGAAAAGCACATTAGAGGCTTGAGCATTGAGATAAGAGTTTTTCTCATCCTCTAAAGATAATCTTTGGGGATCCTTTGGAGGAGAAAAACCCATATCTACAATTCGCTCTAAATTTGAGTCCATGACCCTAAAGAGATTAAGCATGCGAATTACCCAAACATCAAAATTTGTGCCATCGAAACTAAGAGTGTCAGAGAATCCTAATCCTCTAGTCGACATCTTTACTCTCTAGGCGGTTAAGCCCAACAAAGAGAGACGAGGCTCTGATACCAATTGAAAGATCGTGGATGTCGCCTAGAGGGGGGGGGGGTGAATAGGCGTTTTAAAATAATTACGGTAGAGGCTCGAACAAATGCGGAATAAACCTAGCGGTTAATTTGTCAAGCACAAAACCTACAACAACTAGGCTCACCTATGTGCACCAACAACTTATGCTAAGCAAGGTAAGCAACAAAGTGATAGCAAGATATATGACAAATAACAATATGGCTATCACAAAGTAAAGTGCATAAGTAAAGGGCTCGGGTAAGAGATAACCGAGGCACGAGGAGACGATGATGTATCCCGAAGTTCACACCCTTGCGGATGCTAATCTCCGTTTGGAGCAGTGTGGAGGCACAATGCTCCCCAAGAAGCCACTAGGGCCACCGTAATCTCCTCACGCCCTCGCACAATGCAAGATGCCGTGATTCCACTAAGGGACCCTTGAGGGCGGTCACCGAACCCGTACAAATGGCGACCCTTGGGGGCGGTCACCGAACCCGTACACTTTGGCAACCCTTGGAGGCGGTCACCGGTACCCGTCAAATTGCTCGGGGCGATCTCCACAACCTAATTGGAGACCCCGACGCTTGCCCGGAGCTTTACACCACAATGATTGAGCTCCGAACACCACCAACCGACTAGGGGGCCCAAGCACCCAAGATAAACAAGCTCAAGGGCACCAAGCACCCAAGAGTAATAAGCTTCTCAACTTGTAACTTCCACGTATCACGTGGAGAACTCAAACCGATGCACCAAATGCAATGGCAAGGGCACACGGAGTGCCCAAGTCCTTCTCTCTCAAATCCCACCGAAGCAACTAATGCTAGGGAGGAAAATGAGAGGAAGAACAAGAAGGAGAACACCAAGAACTCCAAGAACTAGATCCAAGGGGCTCCCCTCACATAGAGGAGAAAGTGATTGGTGGAAATGTGGATCTAGATCTCCTCTCTCTTTTCCCTCAAAAACTAGCAAGAATCGATGGAGGGATTGAGAGTTAGCAAGCTCGAAGAAGGTCAACAATGGGGGAAGAACACGAGCTCAAAGGATAAGGTTGAATGGGGAAGAAGACCCCCTTTTATAGGAGCTCCCGAATCCAACCGTTATGCTCACAGCCCGCACAGAGCGGTACTACCGCTCCGAGGAGCGATACTACCGCTAGGGCGGTAGAACCCCTTCGAAACACAACAGCGAGGAAGCAAAAAGGCCAAAAGAACCTTTGGAGCGGTAGTACCACTCGACCTCACGGTACTACCGCTCGACCTCACGGTACTACCGCAAATGGTAGCGGTACTACTGCTTGCGAGCGGTACTAAAAAAATACTTCTGTGCCTACTTCCGCTGAGCAAAACACGAGATTTTGGTCCGGAGCGGTACTACCGCTTAGGAGCCGCGGTAGTACTGCTCTGGTGCGGTACTACCGCTCCGGAGCCGCGGTAGTACCGCTCTGGAGCGGTAGTAAAAAATTACATCCGCTCTAGTCGCGGTAGTACCGCTGCAGCCTTTACCAAAACAACCACAACTTTTGCATCCGGACTCCGAATTCGATGAAACCAAGTTTGTTGGAAAGCTAGCGACAAGGGCTAACACAATCTTGAAAGAAATACCAATAATAAGCAAATGAGAAAAGGCCCAAAAGAAAAAGGTGAGAACCCTTCCTCGGATAAGACCGGTAAAACCTCCAACACCGAAAACATCATAGAAGACGTATGCAAACTCCGTTTTCGATGAACTCAAGCTTGTCATCAAGATGACCAAAAGCTCCAAATCTCACAAGGAGAAGAACCAAACAAGAACCAATAAAGATGATGCAAGGATGCAATGGTTTGAGCTCTCTACGAACGATACGATCAAGCAACTCATCGAGAGCCCCCTTTGATAGTACGGCAATCGATCCTATAAATCGGTCTCCCACAACTACCATGAGACCGGTAAAATAGAAAACCTATCAAGGGCAAACCTTTGCCTAGCACAAAATCCACTTGAGCTAGATGATGACGATCTACTCCTCCTCAAGATGGACCACCTTTCTTGATTGCGTTGGCTCGATGAAGACTAGTTGATTGCTCCCCCATACTCCACTATGGATGAGCCACTCTTCCACTCATCTTCACAAGTCCATTGTCACCACAATGGACGGCAAGCTTCAAGCACTTGATCTCTTCGTGATACATCACTTGAACTTGCACACCTAACCTAACCCCACAAAGAACTCTCACGAAGACCATGGGTTAGCACACAAAGCGTAATGGACAATGCTTACCACACCATGGGATCACTTGATCCCTCGGTACATCTTGTGCGCTTTGTGTGTTGAATCTATCCAACTCTCTTCATTTGGATGATGTCTTGAAGGTGGACATGAATGATCACACAATCTTATTCTTCAAGACATGCTTGCAATAAGCTCAACACTCACATGACCAATCTTTGGATAATTCCTTAATAACACCTTGGTCAACTCATAAACTCCTTGAAACCAACACATGGACTTCAAGAAAAGCCTATGGACAAAATCTTCAGATATAACTCAAGGCAACCATTAGTCCATAGAGATTGCCATCAATTACCAAAACCAAACATGGGGGCACCGCATGTTCTTTCAGGGGACACGATCTCTGCTTTGACAAGACGTGCCAAGGAAACCGCCTCGCATGACGCGCTGAGGTGGGATAATGAAACGACTCAGATAAAGGCTTGGCCGTGGTGTGTCACACTACGGAATACGTCAGCAGATTAGATTGGTGTGAATATTATTCTCTCTATGGCAATATGTGGAAACTTTTTTTGCAGAGCCGGACACTATCTTTGTGTTCAAAATCTTCTATGAAGTATTTGGAGGAGGAACACGCCTTGCAATGCCGAAGACAATTTGCGCACAGGACTCGTCATCATTGAAGCCTGGTTCAGGGGCTACTGAGGGAGTCCTAGATTAGGGGGTGTTCGTATAGCCGGACTATACCTTCAGCCAGACTCCTGGACTATGAAGATACAAGATTGAAGACTTCGTCCCGTGTCCGGAAGGGACTTTCTTTGGTGTGGAAGGCAAGCTTGGCGATACGGATATTCAGATCTCCTACCATTGTAACCGACTCTATGTAACCCTAACCCTCTCCGATGTCTATATAAACCGGAGGGTTTTAGTCCGTAGGACAACATACACATCAACAATCATACCATAGGCTAGCTTCTAGTGTTTAGCCTCTCTGATCTCGTGGTAGATCTACTCTTGTACTACCCATATCATCAATATTAATCAAGTAGGACGTAGGGTTTTACCTCCATCGAGAGGCCCCGAAGCTGGGTAAAACTTTGTGTTCCTTGCCTCCTGTTACCATACAACCTAGATGCACAGTTCGGGACCCCCTACCCGAGATCCGCCAGTTTTGACACCGACACCACTAGTGAAACCTATGCCCCCTGGGCCTATCTTCATCATATTAATCTTCCAATACTTAGTTATTTCCTTTGATTTCTTACTTTGCTTTTATTTTACTTTGCATCTTTATCACAAAAATACCAAAAATATTATCCTATCATATCTATCAGATCTCACTCTCGTAAGTGACCGTGAAGTGATTTACAACCCCTTATCGCATTGGTTGCAAGGAGTTATTTGTTTTGTGTAGGTACGAGGGAATCGCGCGCAGCCTCCTACTGGATTGATACCTTGGTTCTCAAAAACATAGGGTACTTATGCTACTTTGCTGCATCATCCTTTCCTCTTCAAGGAAATCGAACGCAGTGCTCAAGAGGTAGCAAGAAGATTTCTGGCGCCGTTGCCGGGGAGGTTCGCGCAAGTCAAGATTTGACACCCGACAATGAGCCATTTCTGGCGCCGTTGCCAGGGAGTCTACGCAAAAGTCAACATACCAAGTACCCATCACAACCCTTATCTCCCGCATTACATTATTTTCCATTTGCCTCTCGTTTTCCTCTCCCCCACTTCACCCTTGCCGTTTTATTTGCCCAGTCTTCTCGCTCGCCTTTCTTCCGCCATGTCTGAATCAAAAAGGGTTGGGGGTTTTGTCCAGAGTTTTAGTACTTTGGACAACCCCTCTATCCTCGTTAAGCTCATAAATAAGGATACTATGGAAAAACCTACCGGAGTTATCAATGAGAATCTTAATAATTTTGATGAAGATGATTCTGGAATTTTTCATTATTTACTTGATGAATCTTTGAAAGATGCTTGCTATAGACTATTAAGGATCAGGGCTAGCTATGTGCCTCAATACCAAATTGAATTTTACTTAAAAAGCTTTTATATTTCCCTTCCTTCTTCTTTTAAGCATGTCTTAGATTATATATTTGAAAAAGGTTTTATTGACAGGGATGTCGTAGACACTTATGAAAAAATGAAAACCATATTTGGACACCCCATGAATGAGAAAGTTGAATCTACATCTCTTTTGCTCTCTTACCAAAACGAATCTATTAAAGAGATAAAGGCTAGCCTAGAAACAAATTTCCATAACATACTTAATATTTCCTCTACCATTAATAGCCATGTTCTGTATCAAAATAGAAGGATTAATTCTATAGATAGCAAGTTTGCTCTTTTCTTTCCTAAGACCAAAGATGGCAATACCAAGATCTATCCTTGCTTTTTATGCCTAGCTAGGGGCGTTAAATGATAGCGCTTGTTGGGAGGCAACCCAATTTTATTTTTATTACTTGCTTTTTGATCCTATTTAGTAATAAATAATTTATCTAGCCTCTATTTTGGCTGTGTTTTTTGTGTTTAATTAGTGTTTGTGCCAAGTAGAAATGTTGGGAAGACTTGGGGAAAGTCTTGTTATCTTGCTGTAAAAAACAGAAACTTTAGCGCTCACGAGAACTGCTGCCATTTTTATTTGGAAGTTCTATTTAGTTAATTATTTTTGAAGATGATTAATAGATAAATTCCTCACTTCCAGAAATTTATTTTAGAATTTTTGGGATTCCAGATCTTGCGCTAGTTACAGATTACTACAGACTGTTCTGTTTTTGACAGATTGTGTTTTTCGTGTGTTGTTTGCTTATTTTGATGAATCTATGGCTAGTAAAATAGTTTATAAACCATAGAGAAGTTGGAATACAGTAGGTTTAACACAAATATAAATAAAGAATGAGTTCATTACAGTACCTTGAAGTGGTCTTTTGTTTTCTTTCGCTAACGGAGCTCATGAGATTTTCTACCTTAAGTTTTGTGTTGTGAAGTTTTCAAGTTTTGGGTAAAGATTTGATGGATTATGGAACAAGGAGTGGAAAGAGCCTAATCTTGGGGATTCCCATGGCACTCCCAAGATAATCTAAGGACACCTAAAAGCCAAAGCTTGGGGATGCCCCGGAAGGTATCCCCTCTTTCGTCTACTTCCATCGGTAACTTTACTTGGAGCTATATTTTTATTCACCACATGATATGTGTTTTGTTTGGAGCGTCTTGTATGATTTGAGTCTTTGCTATTTAGTTTACGACAATCATACTTGCTGTACACACCTTTTGAGAGAGCCATACATGATTTGGAATTTGTTAGAATACTCTGTGTGCTTCACTTATATCTTTTGAGTTATATAGTTTTGCTCTAGTACTTCACTTATATCTTTTAGAGCACGGTGGTGGATTTGTTTTATAGAAACTATTGATCTCTCATGCTTCACTTAGATTATTTTGAGAGTCTTAAATATCATGGTAATTTGCTTAAATAATCCTAATATACTAGGTATTCAAGATTAGTAAAAAAATCTTATGAGTGTTTTGAATACTAAGAGAAGTTTGATGCTTGATGATTGTTTTGAGATATGGAGGTAATAATATCAAAGTCGTGCTAGTTGAGTAGTTGTGAATTTGAGAAATGCTTGTGTTGAAGTTTGCAAGTCCCGTAGCATGCACGTATGGTATAGTTATGTAACAAATTTGAAACATGAGGTGTTCTTTGATTGTTCTCCTTATGAGTGGCGGTCGGGGATGAGCGATGGTATTTTCCTACCAATCTACCCCCCTAGGAGCATGCGCGTAGTGCTTGGTTTTTGATGACTTGTAGATTTTTGCCATAAGTATGTGAGTTCTTTATGACTAATGTTGAGTCCATGGATTATACGCACTCTCACCCTTCAATCATCCATGGATTATACACACTCTCACCCTTCCATCATTGCTAGCCTCTTCGGTACCATGCATTGCCCTTTCTCACATTGAGAGTTGGTGCAAACTTCGCTGGTGCAACCAAACCCCGTGATATGATACGCTCTTTCACACATAAACCTCCTTATATCTTCCTCAAAACAGCCACCATACCTACCTATTATGGTATTTCCATAGCCATTCTGAGATATATTGCCATGCAACTTTCCACCATTCCGTTTATCATGGCACATTCATCATTGTCATATTGCTTAGCATGATCATGTAGTTGACATAGTATTTGTGGCAAAGCCACCGTTCATAATTCTTTCATACATGTCACTCTTGGTTCATTGCATATCCCGGTACACCACTGGAGGCATTCATATAGAGTCATCTTTTGTCCTAGCATCGAGTTGTAATCATTGAGTTGTAAATAAATAGAAGTGTGATGATCATCATTTTCTAGAGCGTTGTCCCAAGTGAGGAATTAAAAAAAAAGGGGAGAGAAAGGCCATAAAAAAAGAACAAGAGTAGCCCCCCCCCCAAAAGAGAGAGAGAAAAAGAGAGAGAGGGACAATGCTACTATCCTTTGCCACACTTGTGCTTCAAAGTAGAACCATAATCTTCATGATAGAGAGTCTTTTGTTTTGTCACTTTCATATACTAGTGGGAATTTTTCATTATAGAACTTGGCTTGTATATTCCAACAATGGGCCTCCTCAAGTGCCCTAGGTCTTCGTGAGCAAGAAAGTTGGATGCACACCCACTTAGTTTCTTTTGTTGAGCTTCCATACATTTATAGCTCTAGTGCATCCATTGCATGGCAATCCCTACTCCTTGCATTAACATCAATCGATGGGCATCTCCATAGCCCATTGATTAGCCTCGTTGATGTGAGACTTTATCCTTTTTTGTCTTCTCCACATAACCCCCATAATCATATTATATACCACCCATAGTGCAATGTACATGGCTCGCACTCATATATTGCGTGAAGGTTTATAGGTTTGAGATTACTAAAGTACGAAACAATTGCTTGGCTTGTCATCTGGGTTGTGCATGATGAGAGCATTCTTGTGTGACAAAAATGGAGCATGACTAAACTATATGATTTTGTAGGGATGAACTTTCTTTGGCCATGTTATTTTGAGAAGACATAATTTCTTAGTTAGTATGCTTGAAGTATTATTATTTTTATGTCAATATGAACTTTTATCTTCAATCTTTTGGATCTGAATATTCATACCACAATTAAGAAGAATTACATTAAAATTATGCCAAGTAGCACTCCGCATCAAAATTATCTTTTTTATCATTTACCTACTCGAGGACGAGCAGGAATTAAGCTTGGGGATGCTTGATACGTCTCCAACATATCTATAATTTTTGATTGCTCCATGCTATATTATCTACTGTTTTGGACATTATTGGGCTTTATTATCCACTTTTATATTATTTTTGGGACTAACCTATTAACCGGAGGCCCAGCCCAGAATTGCTGTTTTTTGCCTATTTCAGAGTTTCGCAGAAAAGGAATATCAAACGGAGTCCAAACGGAATGAAACCTTTGGGAACATGATTTTCGGAACGAACATGATCCAGGAGACTTGGACCCTACGTCAAGAAATAAAGGAGGAAGCCACGAGGTAGGGGGCGCGCCTACCCCCCAGACGCGCCCTCCACCCTCGTGGGCCCCCTGTTGCTCCACCGACGTACTCCTTCCTCCTATATATACCTATGTACCCCCAAACGATCAGATATGGAGCCAAAAACCTAATTCCACTGCCGCAACCTTCTGTATCCACGAGATCCCATATCGGGGCCTGTTCTGGAGCTCCGCCGGAGGGGGCATCCATCACAGAGGGCTTCTACATCAACACCATAGCTTCTCCGATGAAGTGTGAGTAGTTTACCTCAGACCTTTGGGTCCATAGTTATTAGCTAGATGTCTTCTTCTCTCTTTTTGGACCTCAATACAATGTTCTCCCCCTCTCTTGTGGAGATCTATTCGATGTAATCTTCTTTTTGCGGTGTGTTTATTGAGATTGATGAATTGTGGGTTTATGATCAAGATTATCTATGAACAATATTCGAATCTTCTCTGAATTATTTTATGTATGATTGGTTATCTTTGCAAGTCTCTTCGAATTATCAGTTTGGTGTGGCCTACTAGATTGGTCTTTCTTGCAATGGGAGAAGTGCTTAGCTTTGGGTTCAATCTTGCAGTGTCCTTTCCCAGTGACAGTAGGGGAAGCAAGGCACGTATTGTATTGTTGCCATCGAGGATAACAAGATGGTTTTTTATCATATTGCATGAATTTATCCCTCAACATCATGTCATCTTGCTTATGGCGTTACTCTGTTTTCATGAACTTAATACTCTAGATGCATGCTGGATAGCGGTCGATTAGTGGAGTAATAGTAGTAGATGCAGGCAGGAGTCGGTCTACTTGTCTCGGACGTGATGCCTATATACATAATCATAACTAGATATTCTCATAACTATGCTCAATTCTGTCAATTTCTCAATAGTAATTCGTTCACCCACGATAAAATACTTATGCTCTTGAGATAAGCCACTAGTGAAACCTGTGGCCCCCGGGTCTATCTTCATCATATTAATCTTGCAATACTTAGTTATTTCCTTTGCTTTTTTACTTTGCTTTTATTTTACTTTGCATCTTTATTAGAAAATACCAAAAATATTATACTATCATATCTATCAGATCTCACTCTCTTAAGTGACCGTGAAGGGATTGACAACCCCTTATCGCGTTGGTTGCGAGTAGTTATTTGTTTTGTGCAGGTACGAGGGACTCACGTGCAGCCTCCTACTGGATTGATACCTTGGTTCTCAAAAACTAAGGGAAATACTTACGATACTTTGTTGCATCATCCTTTCCTCCTCAAGGAAATCCAACGCAGTGCTCAAGAGGTAGCACTTACCAAGATGAAAGGGCAGAAGAATTGCGGTAAAGGTTATGCCACTACCGGAAGAGCCCAGAGAAGGAATTTTCCCGAGAATCTGAGAAGACCGACTCTATCAACAAAATGGATGGACTATATAAGTTTTGATGGAACCGTAACAATGTTTCTAAGGGTGGTAGCACCCCAAGCCTTCGTGACAATCGTTGGATTTTTGAGGAGACCCCGAACCTAACCTATTTCTTTCTCGCCTCTCCGAATCTCGAGGACGAGATTCATTTTAAGGGTGATAGGTTTGTAACATCCCAAAATTCTAAATTTTGGAACGTTATATTAAATAAATAGTTTCGATTGATTGTTTGATTTGTGGTGTGGTTTCCTAAGTGCAATTGAGTGAAATTTGAAACTTTTGAAAGTTAAATGAGAGGGAATAGAAGGACATTTCCAAACTTCCACTTTGCATTTTGATCTCCATGAATTCAAATTCTTTTCATCACAAAATCATGGAGAGAAGATGACATGACTTCTTCCATTTAAATAAATGAAAAAGGGTTTTGAAAATATTTGAATTCCATTTGGAAATATTCCAAATTCAAAACCTTTAAGAAACTCAATGATTTTCATGAGAAAAGATAAAATGACTTCTTCAAAACATATGAAATATGAGTTGGAAGTTTAAAAGATTCAAATTTAAAGTCCCTTTGGAATTATTTTCAAATTTGGATTTACTTGGGTTTTATTCAAATTATTTTTCTCCAAAAATAAAATATATGGAAAATAGGGTAACATGATTCCCTCTAGTAGAAAATTGGAGAAAAATAAATTTGAAATCATTTTGGTATTTTTAAAAGGATTTTTATGAGGTTTTATTGCAACAGTAGCACTCTTTGCTTTATTGGAATTTTTGTGGATTTTATTTGACGCTAGAAAAATGGTCATGTTGTAGAAAATCTTTTTCTGAAAATTATGATATATAATATGCCTATATAAAATTTAAATTTATTTTCATTATTCGGTTTTATCGCCCACACGCGTAGCGTAGTGGTAGCTGGCGCCTCATCTTTTTTCTCTCGTAAATGGGCCAGGCCCAGCCAGCCATAATCATTTCCAGTTTTTTTCTTTTCTTCTTTAGCCAAATTTCAAAAAAAAACTACAGTGCCGTGTACGCACGTGTGGCCGGCCCGTGGTGATTTTTTTAGCCCATGCGGTTCCCCGTTTATTTTATTGGGCGGTAATACACGCCAGTGCGCCGGCCCAAATTTGGGCCGGTCGCACCAGCAGCGTACGATCTAGCGTTTCTTAGCCGTGCGATCTCCTTCCTTCTTCCCTGTGTTTCTTCTTCTCTGAGAAAGCAACCACCATTGTGACGTCAGGGATTAGCACGCGGCCCGGTCTCAAAGCACCGCTGTTGTCGCTGCCGTCGCACCGCCCTCGTCGCTGGTCGTCGCGGTCGCCGCCGGCCGCCGCCCTCGTCTCCTGTATTTCTCATCGGCTTTACGCATGCAGCAACGTGTCCCCCACCCCCTCCCCCGTGGTTGCAACTCCCATGATGACGGGCACAGCTCCAGTGATCACGATCGACGGTCATGGCACTTCCGACAAGGAGCTCGCAAAAATATACTTCCCTCGGGTTGCCGGTTACAGCAAAAAAGGCGACAGATTGTAGCAAAAAAACCAGTTCCAGCATAAAAAAAAGCTTGCTGGTGCGGACACTCCTTCGCCATCGTAGCAAAAATGCTCACCGGTTGTAGCTTTTGTGGTTGCCGCTTGCAGCAAAAACAAAAACAACGCGACTGTAGCAGAAAAAAAAGACGATGGTGATCACATCAGCATGTGGTGGTAGCAAAAATTGTCGCCGGAGGAAGCAAAATATTGTGTCGTTTCCAGCAAAAAAGAACATTGTCACCCGTCATCAGAGTTACATCATCTTCATGAATGATTTAGGAAAAAACATGTGTCGCCCGTAGTAGCAAATGAAGTCACTGGTGGTAGCAAAACCAAATGCTACTTCCAACAAACAAAAAATCAACAACGAACTCCAGTTATTGGTTCCAGCAAAAAAATTGTTTGGATGTTGTATCTGTGGAATCGGGATGTAGCACATCCACCAGGTGGTTCCAGCAAACCGGGGCACCGGTTCCAGCAAAAAAGAAGAAGTTCAACAAAAATTGAATGGAGATGGAAGCAAAAAAGAAAAGGGTTGTAGCAAAAAAAATGAGTGGATCCAGCAAACAAAAAACCTGGTTCCAGCATACCCCACCGGTTCCAGCACAGACTCACCGCTGCCGTGGCCGATTGCAGCTTGTCCATGGCGACAACGAACCTGGCTGCGGTGGCCATGGAGAGGGCGTGCAGCCAGCTGCCGCGGATAAGGAGACGAGCGCGTCCATGACTGCAGGCGGTGGACAAAGGAGACGAGCGCCCCATGGCTGCGTGCGGCGGACAAGGAGACGAGTGCCCCATGGCTACGAGCGGCGGACAAGAAGACGAGCGCCCCCATGGCTGCGGGCGGCCATGGGTAGTGGTGCATCCAGCGCAGACCAAGGGCGACAAACGGGGGAAGAAGACGCAGCTAAACGAAGAGATAAGGAGCGGGTCGCGGGTGGTGCCGGGGCCCCCAATATCCACGTGTTTAATCCCCGTGTGCGATGGCGTGGCTAGACCAGGGGCTTCGATCACCAATAGATTGAGCGGCACGCGCACGACCGGCTGAATGCTTCGGCCGGTGCACCGTTTGTAAACGTTTCCCTTATTTTATTCGTTTGTCTACGTTTAGTCCCACATTTCTTAGCTTTTAATCCTTAAACCTCTTTTCCACCTATAAATATAGACCCATAGAGCCTTCAAAAATCATCCGATTCGGGTCAAATCAATATTTTGGTTTGACTAGATTCATTAAAGAAAAATATTTTTCTCCTCTCTCGCGGAACTTTTGGAAGTTGTCTCCTCTCTTTGAAATCATCTTTTCTCTACTTTATAAAGGTATCTTCATTCGTTTTTTTATTTTTATACCCCCATAGTTTATTATTTCTCGGCTAGTACGATAGAATAATTAGATTATCAATTAGTCTATGTATTTATACATTAGACCTAGATTTTTTTAGCCGTAGCTATTTTTCTTCTGTAAAACAGCTTGGCCCTAATTTTTTAAATAGCCATAACATTTTACTCGTTCATCCAAATTAGATGAAATCATCGCCTATAGTTTTTTCTTGTTTTCACCTATCCAGTGAACCTGTGACATTAGCTTTTTGAAATTTTCAAATTTCGAAATTTGTTCTGATTCATATTTAGAGTTCTTTTGATCATAACTTGAGTTTCGTAACGCCGATTGGGTTGATTCTTTTTGCAAATCGAAGCTCTTGACCTAAACTTTCTTATAAGGCCAAATCCACCTAATTTTGGTACTGTTAGAAATTGTTTTCTTTTACAAGAGTTAATGGCTTGTTTTCGAAGTTTTCCGAGATGTTTTCTTCGATTATATTGCATGAGTGCTTATGTATGAAATTGCTTGCTCACGATAGATTGAACGGAGTGTGACGAGTAGAACTATCAGAAGTTATGAGTGCGAATCATCTTCACCAACAGTACAAGGCAAGTTCACACTTTGATCATATCTCTTCATTACCCAGTTTTTATGCATTAGTTTCAACCCCCAAACATAGCATGAGTAGGATTGATAACATGTGGGTATTGGGAAATAGTTGATGAGGTAGGAACCTATTGTCCTGCATTCAAACCTTGGGAGTTATTACTACGTTATGCTTATACTGCTATGCTATGCTCGTAGACATGGATTGGTTTGAGAGAATACATGAAAGATGTGAGAGTTTATTGTTAACTAAGGCTTAACTTAAGGTGGCTACTTTAATACACATCTGGGTGGATTGGTAGGGGCACCCTAGGGATATACCAGTGGACTTGCCCGGACACATGGGGATATACCAGTGTTGTTCTACGAGATCCCGGGGTTACTGTGTGATCATCCTATGGAATGCCACCCAGGCTCAAAGGGATCATGAGATTTATTAATGCTAGAAACTTCCGTGTGTAGCCACAAGCAATTATGGGCTCTAGCATAGTGGAGTAAGTTCCATGACCTCTTCCAGTGGTAGACTAGCAGGTGTAGGGGATGTAGGTTGGTACGGTCTACCCAGGGTCAGAGTTAATGCTTCTGAAAAAACTGTGTCTCGGTCATCCGTTTTTCAAACACCTTGTAGTGCGAGAAATCCAACGAAGGAGATCGAGTCTTGTGGGGAAAAGTGCACAAACCTCTGCAGAGTGTACAAACTAATCATGATTAGCCGTGTCCCCGGTTATGGATATTGTCGTGGTTCTAAGACTGACAGTAGAATAGGGGGTAGGAATGTAGAGGCAAGATCCTAGCTATGGAGGAGTTGTACACAAGAGTTTTACAAGTTCAGGCCCTTCTCGGAGGAAGTAACAGCCCTACGTCTTGGAGCCCGGAGGCGGTCGACAGAATATATGTGTGTGAATTACAGAAAGTGTGAACCCTTGTCCCAGAGGAGGGGGTGGCTTATATAGAGTATGCCAGGACCCGAGCTCCCCTCCGTTACAAAAGGTTCAATGCTCATAAAGGAGGGGCGTTACTGGTAACGTCTGCAGCAAAGTGTTGTAAATGCCCATAAAGCTATGGTTTAAGTCCTAACCGTTGCAGAGTGGAGAGTTTCTCATCTTCTGGTGGTCGAGTGTCTTCAAGGTGGTCGAGTGAGCACATCTTCACGGTCGAGTGGATGATGGTTTCTCTTCGACTGCTTCTGATTCTTTGTAGAGATGTCCTTGGGGAGGGTATGTTGGACAGAGCCATGACCCTACCCTAAGTACATTGCTTCATCATTAGCCCCTGAATGGATCAGGATTTGAGTGAGGAAGGAGTTGGGAACACTTCCGACCCATTCTTTGTGCTATGAGTATATCTTGTTCTGGAACAATGAGTTGAGGTGACAACGTCGACTCCTTTCTCAGTCACCTTGGTCCATTCTTGGTTTTTGTCGAGTGAATTTTCATAGTAGAATTCCGTATGATGATGTAGAGGATGTTTGTCTTTAGTCTGACAGGTTGCTCTGCTCTTCGCGGATTTCGCGGGATTCGAATTTTGGGAAGTGCGCCAGACGGATGGAACCGAGGTTATCGGGATGGATTAGGCAAGTCTCCTCGATGCCCATGCCACCTTTTTTGCCACGTACTGCGCGCGCGACTGTTGCGGGATTTGTTTAGATCGTCTGGGTCCACCAGTCAGTCACTCGGTGGACGACCTTATAAAAGGCCCTGGACCAGGCCTCTGCCTCGTGTGCTCCCATTCTCTCTTCTTCTTCTCCCGATCTCTCCGCCACGCTCGCTTCTGCCCTCGTCGCCGGACTCTTGCTCGAGCTCGACCTGTCGCCATGGGGAAAGAGAGGACGGTGGTGCTGGAGCGCGCGAAGAAGGCGACCACGAAGGCGAAGGGCAAGCGGACCAGCCGGGGCGGATCCTCGTCGAGATCCGGCCTGCTGCCGGGCTGGATCCAAGGCGACTGGATTCGCTCAACAATCACCCAGGACGACCTCGACGACCTGGTGGAGGGGGGACCGATCCCCCACAAGTCGGCATGGCTCCCGGGGAACGAAACCGAGCCACAGCCAAGGGAGGGTGAGTGTGTTCTCCTCGCCACCCACGTAGATCGCGGATTCTCACTGCCTCCCCATCCTTTCTTCCTGGGTTTTTGAATTTCTTTGGGGCTCAACTTCACCATTTCACTCCAAACACCATAGTCTATCTGGCTGCTTTCGTGTCGATGTGTGAAAAATTCTTGGGCTGTCGACCGCACTGGGGTCTTTTCAAACACATCTTCACCTGCCCGCTCCCAGTCGGTCAAAAAGGCCAATCCGAGTGACGAGAGGACACAAGTGATCCAAATGTGCGGGGGTTTGGGGATCCAGATGAGGAGCAAGAGTACTTTCCCAGCCATGTTCCTTCCCGACTCGGTCCGGGACTGGCAGTCGACTTGGTTCTACTGCAAGGATCAGCCGACCCCGGGTCAGTCGACTGGACTTCCTCCCTTTTCCTTAGCTCGAGTGGAGAAGCCTGCTCCCCTAAAGGTGGTTCCAAAAGAGAAGGCGCAAGTCAACGTGCTAGTCGAGCAGGTCATCCAACTCGTCCGCGACGGGGTGACCGGGATGGACCTGCTGGAGGTCTTTCTCGGTCGACGCATCCAACCGCTTCAGGCACGTGATGATCCGATGTGGATGTACTCCGGCCTCGAGGACTCCACATGGATCCACCCGGAGAACGTCAGTGAGGACACCTTGGAGAAGTGGTTGATGGGGATCACCGGCAACAAAGACAACCCTCGTGGGTCTAGGAGGGTGATTCCATTCGATAACTCACATCAACCGGACCAGGTGTGATTCTGTTTTACCAAGTATCTTTCCGATTCCCTGTGTGACATCTTGTTTATTGTCGACTGAATTTCCTTTGATCGTTGTCTTTTCAGGCCCTCATCGACATGTACTCAATGCCCAACGGAGTGCAGGAGCAAGACGTCAAGGAAGAAGCGAGCGGGGGTGAGAGCAGCGAAGAGCACTCGGATGCCGAGGAGGACGAGGAGAGCGACGAATCGACTGATGACGAGGAAGTCGACTCGCCCCCTCGCAGGGAGAGGAGATCCAAACATGCTCACGACCCGGCGAGCACTCCGAACTTGGTGTCTGCGCCGATTGGACAGTCTTCGAAGCGTCCCAGGATGTCTTCTCCAACGTTGACTGAGAAGGCTCCCAAGCGGTCCAAAGTTGTGCCGCCTCCAGCACCGAAAGCACCGAAAGCTACCTCCTCCAAACCGCCAAAGGCTTTGCCCAGGATCAAATTGACCATCCCCACTATCTCCGGGTATTCATCTGACTTGTCTTTTTCGTCGACTCGATTAACGGGACGTAACTGACTAAATGCGGGTCTTTGCAGTGCTGCTACGTTAGGAACCTCTTCTCTCCAGTACCGGGACGAGGAGATGGAAGATGCAGTTACCTCCAACCCAGGTATAAACTCTTGTGATTTTGTTCTTGATTCCTTGGACGATTGCGTTTTAGTGGTTCACTTGGGGTCGAATGATCTGCCTTGCAGCTCCACCCAACGTCATCGATCTTCTAGATGACGATGAAGATGTGGCTCTTAAGCCCAGGAAGAGCAAGAAGGTAGCAGCTGGCAGGATGTCTCGGCAAGAACCGACTACAACACCTCCCGTCCGTCAACCTAAAGATGCGGGCAGGGCCTCTGTGACTTTCGCTGCACCCTTGTCGAGTGAGCACCCCGCACAGTCGACTGCACCTGTGATTCCTTCAACTGTCCAACTCCATGCCACGGAGCTCCAAGCCGCCGCACCTGGGTCGTTTGCTCACTTTTTCACCAGCTACCCCGTCCCGGACAACCAGTCTGAAGCGGCTGCAGAAGCCATCCGACAGGCTGACATGATGATGGAGCGGGTGAAGACGGTGCATGAGAACAGCCAGGCTGCCTACGACGCCAGTGCTGCTCTTCGGGCCAATGTCCAGGTGAGTAGACTTTCCGACTGTTTTTGCTCTATGAGGAAATGTTACTCGAAAAATCTTCCTCTACACAATCTCATGTTGTTTGCGTCGAATTAGAGCACCCACTGGGTGTTTTTCTGTTTTTGGTAGTTTCGTTGTTCCACTCGGTCTGGGCGAGTGGGATCTGAACCGGTGGGGGCACGCTAAGTGCACCCACTGGGTGTAGTCCCCGAGACCGCGGTCGACTGCTAGCAGTCGACTGGGGTCTGAGTTCTACATTCCTTTCTTTTTCACTCCTTATACTCGAGTCAGGCGGACCGGTCGAGTAGGATCCGAACCGGTGGGGGCATGCCAAGTGCACCCACTGGGTGTAGTCCCCGAGACCGCAGTCGACTGCTGGCAGTCGACTATGGTCTGAACAGCTTTTTTTTACTTGGTCCGGCCAGACTGTTCGAGTTGAGTCTTAGTCAGCGAGGGCACGCCAAGTACGCCCGCTGGGTGTAGCCCCTAAGACCGCAGTCGACTGTGTGCAGTCGGCTGGGGTCTAAGCGAACCTCTTTAGGTTTTATTCACTCAGAAGTAAACAACCTTTGATCTTATCGACTAATCCGTCTTTTGCCTTCTGCAGAAGTCTTGTACTCTTATTTCTAAGTTTGCTGAACTTGAGGAGAAGCAGAGGCAACTCAACCTCGACTTGGAATTGGCCCAGCAGAATCTGAAGAAAGCTTAAGACGAAGCCGCTGGTATGGAAGGTAACTGACTGTCGACTAACTTTCAATATATTTCTTTGATCTCTTCTTTGAATCGATTGTTTCTTTTGCAGAGAAAATGAAGTTGGCTCTGGAGAAGAAGGACTCGGACCTCGCCGCCGCACAAAAAGCAGCCCAAGATAAAACTGCTCTCGCAGACCAGAAGCTTCCTTCAATCGGAACGCTGGAAGGGAAGGTGAACAAGCTGAAATCTTGTCTTAATGAAGCTAACCGCGAAGTGACCAGTCTGAAGAAGGACAAGGTCGTCCTGAACGAAAAGTTGGAGTCTGCGATCCGCAAGAGGAATGACACGGAAGCTTATCTGAGGACTCTTGCCAAGAAGCTCTATCTCACGCTGGAAGGTATTTCTTCTAAACCGACTATGTTGATGCTTGCGAACGGATCTTGCTCAGTCGATTCACTAATTCTTGGCTGCAGAATTCTGCCAAGACTTCGACGAGGAAACTGGAAGGGTCGAGACGGGTCTGGACCCTATCTCTTCTCCAGTCTGCGCCGAAACTGCAATGAACGTGCTCCGACTGGAGTCCCGTATCGCCAGCGCCACAAGCTACCTCGTGCGCCTGAAGGAGGTAGTCTCCCAAATTGACTCATCGCTTTGGCCAAGGGCGATGATCCAAAATGATCTGGAATCCCTGATGACTCGACTAAACAAGATCCCTGACCGTGTGCAAGAATGGAAGAAATCCTCCGCCCGGTGTGGTGCTGATGTGGCGCTGTCCTTGGTGCGAGTCCATTGCAAGGAGGCTCGTGAAGACAAGCTGGCTGTGATCAAAGTCGCTAACACCAAAAAGCATGACTTCCAGTCCTTCATGGAGACTTTCATTGCTGCCGCCACTCGGATCGCTGATGGGATCGATCTGGACTCATTCATGGAGCATGCTAGCCCTCTTCCGGCCTAGTGAACAAACTTTTGAAACTTGAATCTGCTTTAAATTTTCCTCGGAATGCCGAGTGATTACTGTAACCGTTGAACTCCTTCGGGATTGGTGCCCGAGTACTTTTGATTTGGTGCTTGGAACTTTTAGGATTTATCTGAATTTGGTTTATCTCCGAATGTGCTTGCGTTTGCCTTCGAATGGACTTTGCTCACAGCTCAGAACGCTCTGCCGTCCTTGCGGATAGGGATGGAGCGGACGTTGTACTAGTGCCGTAGCTCCGAAGGAGAAGGTTGCAGTCGACCTGCACCTCGTCGTCCTTGCGGATAGGGATGGAGTGTACTTTGTACTTGTGTCGTAGCTCCGAGGAGAAGGTTGCAGTCGACCTGCACCTCGTCGTCCTTGCAGATAGTGGTGGAGCGTACGTTGTACTTATGTCGTAGCTCCGAAGGAGAAGGTTGCAGTCGACCTACACCTCGTCGCCCTTGCGGATAGGGATGGAGCGGACGTTGTACTTGTGTCATAGCTCCGAAGGGGAAGGTTGCAGTCGACCGACACCTTGTCGTGGTATGTTTCAGACTTAGGCGAGTACTGGACTGCAGCTAAGTCTCTTAGTGAGAGAACTTAGGCGAGTACTAGACTGCAGCTAAGCCCCCGAGTGGGAGGATTGCTCTCACTCGGTAGGATTTTTTTTTCAAACTTAGGCGAGTACTGGACTGCAGCTAAGTCTCTTAGTGAGAGAACTTAGGCGAGTACTGGACTGCAGCTAAGCTCCCGAGTGGGAGGATTGCTCTCCACTCGGTAGGATTTTTTCAAACTTAGGCGAGTACTGGACTGCAGCTAAGTCTCTTAGTGAGAGAACTTAGGCGAGTACTGGACTGCAGCTAAGCCCCCGAGTGGGAGGATTGCTCTCCACTCGGTAGGATTTTTTTCAAACTTAGGGGAGTACTGGACTACAGCTAAGTCTCTTAGTGAGAGAACTTAGGCGAGTACTGGACTGCAGCTAAGCCCCTGAGTGGGAGGATTGCTCTCCACTCAGTAGGATTTTTTCAAACATAGGCGAGTGCTGGACTGCAGCTAAGTCTCCTAGTGAGAGAACTTAGGCGAGTACTGGACTGCAGCTAAGCCCCCGAGTGGGAGGATTGCTCTCCACTCGGTAGGATTTTTTCTTTCGAACTTAGGCGAAACGGATTCGCGACTAAGCCCACCCACTGGGGGATTTCAGAAGTAAATAAGAACACAACAATCGAATGATAGGACCATAAGCTCTTGTCTTTGATAAGCAAATTACAAAGGTGTTTCTTATTACATTTTATTCAAACGAGTGCTTAAGTATAAAAGGGGCGGAGCAGCTCCGCGTTCCAAGCCCGTGGCTTGTCTTTCTGATGTTCAATATTGTAAAGATGGTATGCTCTGTTGTGGAGAACTTTGGTGATGATGAATGGGTCCTCCCAAGTCGGGGCAAGCTTGTGTGGTTTCTGTTGATCCACTCAAAGAACCAGGTCTCCTTCTTGAAAGGCTCCACCCCTCACATTTCTGGCGTGGAATCGACGCAAGTCTTGCTGATAAATGGTCGACCTGATCAAGGCCATCTCTCTTTCATCCTCTAAGAGATCGACTGAATCTTGTCGGGCCTGCTCTGCTTCCTCTTCGGAGAAGAGCTCGACTTGGGGTGCGTTGTGGAGCAGGTCACTTGGCAGAACAGCTTCGGCTCCATAGACTAAGAAGAAAGAAGTTCGTCCGGTCGACCGATTAGGAGTTGTCCTTAAACCTCACAGAACTGATGGAAGTTCATCAACCCAAGCGCCTGCTGCGTGTTTGAGATCACGCATCAGTCGGGGTTTCAGTCCTTTGAGAATTAGGCCATTGGCTCTTTCCACTTGTTCGTTCCACTACGGGTGAGCGACTGAAGCATAGTCGACTTGAGTGCCCTGAGAGGCGCAGAAAGCTCTGAACTCATCGGAATCGAAGTTTGACCCATTATCCGTGATGATGATGTGTGTGACTCCATATCTGAATGTCAATTCTCTGATAAAATTGACAGCGGTGCTAGCATCAAGGTTCTTGATAGGTTTAGCTTCGATCCATTTGGTAAACTTATCGACTGCAACAAGCACATGAGTGAAGCCGCTCCTGCCAGTTCTTAGTGGTCCAACCATATCCAGTCCCCAAACAGCAAAGGGCCAGATGAGGGGGATGGTCTTCAGGGCAGACGCTGGCTTGTGAGACATGTCGGAGTAAAACTGGCAGCCTTCACATATGTCGACTATATCTTTCGCCATTTCATTTGCTCGTGGCCAATAGAATCCAGCTCGGTATGCTTTAGCCACGATGGCCCGGGAGGACGCATGGTGACCACAGGTCCCCGAGTGGATGTTGTTGAGGATCATTTGACCTTCTTCTGGTGTTATGCATTTCTGACCAACTCCAGTCACGCTTTCTCTGAACAGTGGTCCTCCTATTACAGTAAAGGCCTTGGATCGACGGACGATCTATTGAGCCTCTTCTTCATCCTCTGGGAGTTCTTTCCTGAGGATGTACGCAATGTAGGGCACTGTCCAGTCGGGAGTAATGGCCAGAACCTCCATGATCAGGTCGACAACGGCCGGGACCTCGACTTCAGTCGGATCTGTGGCGATCTTAGGTTGCGGGGGCTCTTCAGTAAAAGGATCTTCCTGAACTGTCGGCGTGTGAATATGCTCCAAAAACACATTGCTGGGAATGGCTTCTCTCTTGGAACCTATCTTTGCCAAGTCGTCGGCTGCTTGATTTTTGAATCGGGGTATGTGGTGGAGCTCTAACCCCTCAAACTTCTTCTCAAGCTTCCTCACCGCGTTGCAGTAACCAGTCATGGCTAGGCTTCTGACGTCCCACTCTTTCATCACTTGATTAACTACCAAATCTGAGTCGCCATAGACCATGAGGCGACGGATGCCGAGTGAGATGGCCATGCGCAACCCATACAGGAGTGCTTCATATTCTGCTTCATTGTTGGAGGAATCAAAGTGAATCTGAAGGACATATCTGAGCCTGTCTCCTCGGGGGGATACCAGAACTACCCCAGCACCAGACCCATTCAGCATCTTGGATCCGTCAAAGAACATGGTCCAGTGCTCCGAGTGAACTTGAGTCGGCAGTTGTTGTTTGATCCACTCGGCGAGGAAATCTGCTATTGCTTGGGACTTGATAGCTTTCTTTGCCTCAAACTTGATATCCAAGGGAAGGAGTTCAATCGCCCATTTTGCCACTCGAGCAGTTGCATCCCTGTTGTGCAGAATCTCTAACAATGGAGCGTCGCTTACGACTGTAACAGAGCGATCTGAGAAATAGTGTACTTCTGATAGTGAGGATATCTCTGCTTTGACGGGGTCAGGACTTCAGAAATATAATAAACTGGACGTTGAACTTTATAAGATTTTCCTTCTTCTTCCCGCTCGACCGTAAGTACTATACTGACGACTTGTCCAGTGGCTGCTATATAAAGCAGTAGAGGCTCTTTGCTGATTGGAGCAGCAAGCACCCACTGGGTGGAAAGCAGGGCTTTTAGCTCTGCAAATGTTGTATCAGCTTCTGGGGTCCACTCGAACTTATCTGATTTCTTCATCACTCGGTAAAGAGGCAGCGCCTTTTCACCGAGGCAAGAAATGAATTGACTTGGGGCGGCCAAGCAACCAGTAAGCTTCTGGACATCTTGCACACGCACAAGGCGTTTCATTCGGAGTATACCGCCCACTTTCTCTGGGTTAGCATCGATTCCTCGCTCGGAAACAAGGAAACCGAGTAACTTTCCGCCCGAAACTCCAAACATGCACTTTGCTAGATTGAGCTTGATATCATACCTTCTGAGGTTGGAACGGTTTCAGCGAGGTCAGTCGGTAGGTCGGAACCTTTACATGACTTGACCATGATGTCATCCATGTACGCTTCCACATTCCGACTGATCTGAGTGAGCAGGCACTTCTGAATCATCCGCATGAATGTGGCTCCGGCATTGTTCAAACCGAATGGCATTGTGACATAACATAAGCACCCAAACGGGGTGATAAAAGCTGTCTTTATCTCGCCGGGTCCGTACAGATGGATCTGGTGGTACCCGGAGTAGGCGTCCAAAAAGGACAAACGCTCGCACCCTGCAGTCGAGTCGACTATCTGGTTGATGCGAGGGAGAGGAAAGTGATCTTTCGGGCAGGCTCAATTGATATGCTTGAAATCAATGCACATGCGAAGTGAGTCATTCTTCTTTGGGACCATGACAACATTGGCTAACCACTCGGAGTGGTAAATCTCTCGGATAAACTCAGCTGCCAAAAGCCGAGCCACCTCTTCACTGATTGCTTTTCTTTTCTGTATGACAGACCATCGAAGATGCTCTTTGACTGGTTTCACCTTTGGGTCGACTCGAAAACGATGCTCAGCCAATCCCATGGGAACACCCGACATGTCAGAAGGCTTCCATGCAAAGATGTCCCAGTTCTCACGGATGAACTGGATGAGCGCTTCTTCCTATTTGGAGTCGAGTGTGGTTGAAATGTGAGTCGGAGCTGCACTGGGATCTGTTGGGTGAATGTGAATCGACTTTGTTTCACCGGACGACTGGAATGCTGAATCTGTGGATGGCTTCTTGGCTCGCAACAAGTCACTCGGATCTACATTTTTCTGGTATTCTTGCAATTCTACCACAGCCATCTGAGCATCGGCGATCTTTGAGCCCTTCTGGAAGCACTCTTCTGCCTTCTTCCGATTACCAGAGATAGTGATCACTCCTTTGGGACCATGCATCTTCAGTTTGAGGTACACGTAACACGGTCGAGCCATAAATCGTGCATAAGCTGGCCTGCCCAGAATTGCATGATAAGCACTCTGGAAATCCACAACTTCAAATGTCAACTTTTCTTTGCGGTAATTTTTGGAATCACCAAAAACCACGTCGAGTGCAATCTAACCGAGGGATGCAGCCTTCTTGCCTGGAATGACCCCATGGAAACTCATATGGCTTTTATTGAGTCTGGACATCGGAGTGCCCATTCCCTTCAACGTCTCTGCATACAGTATGTTCAGGCCACTGCCACCGTCCATCAGGACCTTTGTCACTCGAGTGCCTTCGACCACTTGGTCGACCACCAGAGCTTGCCTCCCAGGGGTGGCGATGTGCGCTGGATGGTCAGACTGGTCGAATGTAATGGCAGTCTGCGACCACTTCAAGTAACTGGGTGTCACCGCAGCGACCATGTTCACTTCCCTGTTGATGACTTTCAATTGACTTTTGCTCTCAACGTCAGCAAAAATCATTAGAGTGGAATTCACGTGGGGATAACCATCATCATCCTCTCCCTCATCCTCAGCCTTGTCTGCTTCCTTCTCCTTTTCCTTGGGCTGTTTCTCTCGAAACTGCTAGATTAGGAGCCGACACTGCCGAGTGGTGTGCTTCGGGTAAATGAAATTACCTTCTTCATCTTTTTTGGTGTGGATATGGCACGGCAGATCCAACACGTCATTTCCATCTTGATCTTTTACTTTCTTGGGGTTCCACGACCCTTTGGGCTTCCCCTTGAACTTTCCTTGAACCACAGCCAAGGCTTCACCCGGAGCAGCTGGCTCGGCCTTGCGCTTTTGTTTCCGACCGGAGTTTCCTCCTCCGGCTTCGTGGGCGACTGCTTTGTGCTTGCCACTTCGGAGTCGCTCTTCTTCTTCATCATTGGCATACTTGGTGGCAATTTCCATCATCCGAGCCAGAGTCATATTTCCTGTCCGGCCAAATTTCATATTCAACTCCCGATACCTGACGCTTTCCTTAAAGGCACAAATTGCCTGATGATCCGACACATCTTCTACCGTGTGGTGTAGGGTGATCCATCTCTTTATATAATCCCTCAAAGTTTCATTCGGTTTCTGAACACAACACTATAATTCTGTCAAACCTGCCAGCCGTTTGCAAGTGCCCTCGAATGTTCTGACAAATACTCGGGTGAGATCTTCCCAAGTATAGATGCTACCAGGAGCTAACTGATTCAGTCATGCTCTAGCCAAGCCCTCCAACATCAGAGGAAGGTGTTTCATGGCCACTTCATCATTGCCGCCACCAATCTGGACAACCACTCGGTAGTCTTCAAGCCAAGTGTCAGGCTTGGACTCTCCGGTGAACTTACTGACTCCAGATGCCAAACTGAAGTTGGGGGGAATCACCACAGCTCTGATAGCTCTGCTGAAGCATTCTGGACCAGAGACATGCACCCTATTGCTGGTTTGCGGATCTCTGTCATGGCCCTCTTGGTGAGCTCTGTTTTTGTCGACCAAGCCCTGCACGAGAATAGATCTCGCATCAAACCCTGGCTCCCTGGGGTCAACTGGAATACCTCATCCGACACTGTGAGGGCGTCTGTCTTCATGTGGCCAAGGCACGTATGACCCACTCCTTGGAGGAGGCGTGGGCACTCGACGGCGATCATCGCGATCGGCACGGCGATCATACTGCTCTCGGTTTCTGTACTGATCACACCGATCCCCACATCCCTCACGCCTCGGGGGCGATCTTGGGCTATGGGCTGACTAAACTGTGTCTGCGACCACGGATCTGCTATGGATCCTATTCCGCGACTGAGATACGACCGTATTCTGCTCTCCCGCTACCCGAAGCAAGGCTGTAATATGCACCAGACCTTGGCCAGCTTCTGACTGGGAAGGTTCGATCGACTCTGCTATCCGGGCAGCAGCTGCTAGATTCTGGATCGGTGTTCGGTATACCTGAGTCGGAGGTGGAAAAAGTTGGCGTCAACTGGACTCAGGAGCACGTTATCGAGCGCGATCGTCGAGTGCGTGCTGGAGGTTCTCCGATCGAGTGCGCTCAGCCAGGTTGGCCAAACGCGCCTGCTCCAAGGCCTGGGCCTCAGGGGTTTCTCCAACTATATGAGTATGCAGGGCATCCATGTTCCAGCGACGAAGTTCCTCCCTCTACTGCGAGGAGAGGGGTCGGGGCGGTACTCCTCGTGAACGCGCGACGGATCGCCATTCCCGTCGCCTCCGTCTTCACGATTGAAGCCAGGAGGACTGCATGGTCCATTGACCATCTGGACTTCCGCCGTTGGGTCGCTACTGTCGCACTCGGATGCGGTCTCTACGGAGCCAGTAGACAGATCGAACAGGCCGTAGAGAGATTCATCGGGCTCGGTTGCCGCGACTTGAGGGGTGGCCGATTGGCGGGCCACCGCATGCTTCACCCACCGCTGAAGCCTCGACCGACTGGAGCGTTTGCTATGGCGGGCCGCAGAGAGGGGGAAAGCTACTAGAGACGACTGATACTGGGTCAACGGTTACCGCAGGAGGAGGCCGCGGGCGCACGCGCGAAAGTGCATCGCCCCGCGGCCGGGGAGCGTGTCGGTGTCGAGTGGAGCCTCCTGAAGCCAAGCGGAGTCGTCAGCGACAAACACGAGCGCGTCGAGACGGATCTCGCGGCCCTTAGCCAAACCTCCGCCTGGAACCATGATGAAGGGGATCGGAAAAATTGCAACTTCTCCAACAAGTCGCTAAGACAGCTGCCCCACGGTGGGCGCCAACTGTCGTGGTTGTAAGACTGACAGTAGAATAGGGGGGTAGAAATGTAGAGGCAAGATCCTAGCTATGGAGGAGTTGTACACACGAGTTTTATGAGTTCAGGCCCTTCTCGGAGGAAGTAACAACCCTACGTCTCGGAGCCCGGAGGCGGTCGACTGAATATATGCATGTGAATTACAGAAAGTGTGAACCCTTGTCCCAGAGGAGGGGCTGGCTTATATAGAGTACGCCAGGACCCCAGCTCCCCTCCGTTACACAAGGTTCAATGCTCATAAAGGAGGGGCGTTACTAGTAACGTCTGCAGTAAAGTGTTGTAAATTCCCATAAAGCTATGGTTTAAGTCCTGACCGTTGCAGAGTGGAGAGTTTCTCATCTTCTGGTGGTCGAGTGTCTTCAAGGTGGTCGAGTGAGCACATCTTCACGGTCGAGTGGATGATGGTTTCTCTTCGACTGCTTCTGATTCTTTGTAGAGATGTCCTTGGGGAGGGTATGTTGGAAAGATCCATGACCCTACCCTAAGTACATAGCTTCATCAGACATCTTGAGTATCTGGTTCTTGAATTATCATGTTGATCTCATCACTTTATTTAATTAACTAGTTGGGTTAATGATTACTTTAATTGGGATTGATATGGGGTTACCATTCTCAATGTTTTCAACAAACTTTGTAGTAAATAAAATGTGTTCCTTTGCTGTAGGGAAAAATTGGCTATATGCAAAAACAAACTTAGAGCTTTCCACCAACCAAATATGCATGTAGTGATAGCTATTATTCATCTTTGCTCTATGGTGTGAATTTGCCAGTACATTCAATGTACTGACCCTTTGTGGCTGCAACGTCTCATGTTGCAGGATTATCTTACGACGAGTAAGTGATACGTTAGGGTTACGATTTCTACACTCAACTTTGCCGTTGGTGTTGATGGGAATCCACAACCTTGTTGTTACTTCCGCTATTTGGATTGAGGTAATAGTATTTACGTTACTTTATACATGTGATTTACCTCTGTTATAAATCCTCGAGTACTGTGTGTGTCAGCATACCGATCCAGGGATGACACTTAAGCATAGAGACTTGATCCATTCGGGTCGGGTTGCTACATTTCACCTCCCAACCTTTTACCTCGAAGTTAATGTCAACAATAATACTTTATGATAACCTACATCCGAGTGGATATATATATATATATATATATATATATATATATATATATATATATATATACATAAACACTATTCTGATCACGGGATCAGAATAATATTCTAATCACAACCTGACCTCCCCGCTAGTAGTACGTTGAACTTCCCTGTGAACTAGGTTGAACTGCCGCCAACATTGCCCAAATGGGGCTTGCGATATACCATTGGAAAGCTATGGACACCAATATCATGACCCAACTTAAATTTTTGGCAAAATATAAGCGGTTTAAGAGTAGTTTTGAAAACCGTTTTTTCTTCGCACAAAAAACATGAATCGTATTTTCGATCGCATTTCTAAATCGTTTATCGGAATGAGGCATATAATATGGCATTGGAAATCTTCTGCAAAACCGCTCCTTCCACATGTTGAAAGTTTTCTCTAATTCCCTATGGTTAAAGAGTAATTTGAAAAAACATAAAATTTCGTAAACCGAACAGCTGAGTTCGTTTTTTCGATGTCATTTCTAAACGGCTATTCCAATGGAGGCATATGATACGGTGTTGGAAAGCTTATGAAAATGCGCTACTTTTTCATCTTGAAAGTTTTTTTTCTAATTTTGAATGGTTTAAGAGTAATTTAGAAAATGGTCCAAGTCCTACCGAGTTCGTATTTTCGAGTTAATTTTTTAACCGTGCGTCCGAATGCAGCAAATGATATGGAGTTCGAAAGCTTGAACAAATGCGAAACTTTTTGGTATGTATTGTTTCTCCCAATTCTTTACGGTTTTAAGTCAGTTTTGAAAATGGCGAAAAATGTATTTTTGTCGTAATTTCTACAAAATTTATCGAAATGGGGCAAATAATATACTGCTGAAAAGATACGAAAAATGCAAAACTTTTTCATGTTGATGGTTTTCTCTGATTCCTAGCCGTTTTCAAGTAATTTCGAAAACGGCAGGATCATGCGTTCTGCCTTTTTCGCGAAACAGATTCTTCGAAAATGCACCGCGTGAAGAACCTGAACTTCTCGATGCGTGTACCTGAACTTCACTCTGTTTTTCACGTGATTTTTTTGCTCGTAGGTCTCCATCCACTGCTCGTAACTCTCCATCCATTCACCGGAATTGAGCAGGTGATATACCGATGGAAAGCTGTTGTAAGCACGCAAGTTTCCCGTGTTGATCATCTTTTCATACTCGCGATGATTTTAAAAGTTTTTCATCTAAAATTCATTCAGCGTAGTAGTCGAACTTCCTGCTGTTTTCACGCTGAACTTCTGTGACGTATTTTCATTTGTAATTTTCTCATCCATTTCGTCAGTGTTACACAAATGATATTCTTTTTGTACAAGCCTCTCTCACAATATATTTTTTAACTTTCTTTGCCCGAGGACTTGAACTTACACAAATGATATTCATGTCGTTTTGAGGTAAATTAGAGAAATGGCGAGATCATGATTTCTGCCTTCATTGCGAATGGAAATGCACTGCGTGAAGTAGTTGAACTTCTGGGGCATGTTTGTTTGAACTTCACTCTATTTTTTGACGTGCTGTTTTTTGCACCGCGTGAAGTAGTTGAACTTCCGGGACATGTCTGTTTGAACTTCACTCAGTTTCACTTTATTGTATTTTTATTATATGAAATACACACCATGTAGTACGTGAACTTGCGATCGTTATCACACTCAACTTCTCTCTCGTTTGAGAGAATTATTTTAAAACACAAAAAACAACATATTTTTTTGTATTTTCGACATCTAAATACATGGCGAAGCTCTCTCACAAGAATTTTTTAAACTTTTCCTCGCCGAGCACTTGAACTTCTAGCAACCATTTTTTCGTATATGAGTTGTTTTTAAAAGTGCAAAAAATGGTGTTTTATTTTTTATTTTTTGAATAGGTAAATCATAGGTTTTAATAACCTACGAACTTCTCTGTTATTTCAATTTGAACTTCATCTTTTTTATATTTAGAGTAAAGAATTGTATTCGATTTTTATACGGAAAAAATTGAACATGAAAATACAAGGTGAACCTCTCTCGCAAGAATTTTTGAACTTCTCCGGACAGAGCACTTGAACTTCTTTTAAGAAACCTTTTAAACTTTTATTTTTCTATACTTTTATTCTCACCTGAAATGCATTCCTTGCAGTACTTGAACTTCTCGTTGTTTTCATTATGAACTTCTGTCACATTTTTGTGTATACGTTAAATTACACGCAATTGAAGATCGGACATCATTTTTGCTATTTTTTAAAACATGTAATTGGAGGTCGAACGCCCCGCAATATAAATTATGAACCGTGCATGGGGGTGCACGTGAACTTCTTGCAACAAATATGAGTTTTTATCTCCGAAATTCTATGTTATTTCAAATTGAACTTCTTAGTCTTATTGTTAGATAAAAATATGTTTTCAAATAAGCATCAAACATTTTTCTAAATGGAAATAATTTGAGTTTTTTGTAAACATTAAGCTACTCCTTTTATTTTTATTTGAACTTCTTTAATTTTATTCTTTAGTAACTAAGAAAACCTATGTTTTTTTAATACTGAACTTCTCATTTTTTATAATTTGTACTTCCTGGTTTGTTTGAAATAGTTTATTTTTTTCATTTTTCTGAAACCGAAAACAATGTTCTTTTTATAAAAAATAAGCATCAAAGTCGTGTGTTATGTTAATTTGAACTTCTTAATTTTCTTTTCAGATACAAAAAAATTCTGATTTTCTTATCGACCTGCTATGTATCTTAAAGTTGAAGTTCTTGGTTTAGTTTCAAAGACAGAAAAATTGTCTACTGTTTTGTCTTTTACCTTGTAGTCTTTTGGGGGGTTTGTGAACTTCTAGAGTTTATTTTTGTGCAAATTTACAAACACACACACACACACACACCTACCGCGGTGTAGTCACCCATTATGAAATTTATGGTCTTTTTCAACAACAATGCCTGAACTTTCTAGGAGTTATTTTTGAAATGCATGACTCCAATCATTTTTTTGGAGTGGTTTTTGAAATGCGTCACTCCAATAAATTTTTTGACCCGCGCTGATGTGTATCTTTATTAGAAAATTAATTATATAGGTATTAGAGTGTTAGACTAACAGTAGTGTGCACTGACTCATGTTTGTAACTGTAGACATTGCTCACTTAAAAAAATCTCTTGAACAAATTTTGCCACTTGTTAACTTGATCCTTTTGACCATATATGTGAACTTGTATTGAGTGCCAAGAGAGCTCTAAAAGAGTCATATTTATTTCTTTTTTATTTTACAAATGTGATGTACAGTACAAACTATGTAGGTGCCTAGCAACAATTTCTCACCTTTTGTCCTTCTATCCTCGGTGAAATGGCCTAGGCGGCCCCTTCTTTCTTCCGATGTAATTATCGTTTTAACATACTTGTATACATATTTAGGTCATAATTCTGAACTTAGAAACTTCTAAAACATGAACTTCAGGTATAAACATGCAGCGTACACCAAACTATTACACACAATAATACAGAGTACAGAAACACAAAAATATGTAGTACAACACACTAGTACACAGTATAGGCATCTAAAAATAGAGAGTACATGCCCCAAGCACCACTGCACGCACACTCCAGCCAGCATATGCACGGCTTGTACATGTACAGTATAGCTAGCAGCTCGTTCAACTAAAGAACATCAAATACCTGATGCTTCTCTATGCTTGTTTCAAAGAAACAAAAGAGGTTAGATTGGACCTTGCGTCCTTGCATCCGATCCCAGCTAGACATGGAGCTCGGGTGGATGTGCAATCCGACGGGGTTTGGCGACACTGCCTCAAGTCTGTGCGCAGCATCAAAGGCGACCCACAGTCCTCTGTGAGGCTGACCCTCACCGTCTCCGGCTCTCCTCTTCATAGTCGAACTTTAGCTGCGCACACGCATACTTGGATAGGATTAAATATGAAGTTGAAGAGAGGAGCAGGAGGTCAGAGTTGGCTGACGGTTTGTGCACACATGCGGTAGGTGGAGTGGTAGACACATTTGGACCCCTAAAAATCAACACACTGGACTCAACCATACTAACTACTACAGAAAATGGTGGTTTTGCAGAGTCTACAAGGCAAGTCAACCTTTTGTGAAGAAGAATAGTAACAGAAAGAGCACGCCTCCTGCTGGGCTTCATAGAGGAATATCAGGCTGGCGAGGTGGAGGTTGGAGAAGAAGTTCAAGCAGAGGAGGGGAAGCCGTCCAGGTGAGTGGGAGGTGCGCCGATGAGGGGTAGCGTGCTGGCCAGACGCGGGGCGATGTGAGATCATGGGATTAGGGGCGTGCGGCCTTGCCGATGACGGGGGCTTGGGGGCGTGGGCCCTTTGCGGCAACGCATGGGACTGCTCGCATCGACGACTGGTGCCTGTTTGTTGGGAAGTTGGTTGGCAGCAGTTGCTCGGGGTTGTTGGGGGAGATGGCGAGTGGGGAGGATAGCGGCGTGGCGACTAGTGTGGTGGATGGTGGCGGTGGCTGGCGGGGTTGATGGCGGCGGCGACTGTTGGGGTTGATGGTGGCGGCACTGGATCGGGTGGATCCAGCGGGACGCGTGTCGGTGTGGTGGGCGGCGGGGATGTGGTAGGAGGCAGGTGGAGGGGACGCGGGAGGAGGCCTGCGGTGGCGGAGGGTTAGTGGGAGGAGGCCTGCGGCGGTCGAGATCCGGTGAAGAAAGGATTACGGTGTAGGTTGAAGACAGAGAAGGCAGTTCGTGGGTGGGGTATAGGGCCGGTTGGGAAAGTGGTAATGGGCCGGTCCGTTGCTCTTCTTTTTTTGGATCGGGATCTCAGGAACATCTCATCGGGCCCTATATAGGGCTGCTGTGATCCAAATAACTATTCTGATCCCAGGATCAGAATAGTGTTGTCCTATATATATATATATATATATATATATATGTATGTATATGTATGTATGTATATATATATATGGATCTTTCTCCAACACGTAATACTTGCCCAAAAGAAAAAGTATAAAAAGGAAAGGTGAAGATCACCATCACTCTTGTATAAGGGTAGAAGGTAAAAGTAAAAGATAGGCCCTTCGCGGGGGGAAGCAGAGGTTGTCATGCGCTTTTATGGTTGGATGCAGAAAATCTTAACGCAAAACAACATCACTTTATATTGCCACTTGTGATAAAGAACTTTATTATGCAGTCCGTCGCTTTTATTTCTTCCCTATCACAAGTTCGTATAAGGCTTATTTTATTCACCCTAAAAGATCATTCATATTTAGAGAGCAATTTTTATTGCTTCCACCGATGACAACTTACTTGAAGGATCTTACTCAATCCATAAGTAGGTTGGTGGACTCTCATGGCAAAAATAGTTTAAGGGATGTTTGGATGCACAAGTAGTATGTCTACTTGGTGCAAAATATTTGGCTAGCATAAGAGGGAAAGCAAGCTCAACATGTTGGAGGATCCATGACAATATAACTTCTATTCGGATATAAGAAAACATAACCGATATGATGTCTTCCTTGTCCAACATCGACCTTTCAGCATGTCATATTTGAATGAGTGCTCAGAATCACAAAAGATGTCCAAGATAATATATTTATATGTGAAACCTCTCTTCCTTTATCACTTCCTATTAATTGCAACAATGACTAGAACTATGTTTGTCAACTCTCAACGTTTTTTTCATCATACTCTTTATATGTGAAGTCATCACTCTCCATAAGATCATTATATGATCTTTTTACTTCTTTTTATTTCTTTCCTTTTCTCATGATCATAGCAAGAAAGCAAAGCCCTCAACTCAAAACTACTCTTTATTATATAACTCACACACTCGATTACATAGATAGATCTCAAAGCAAACCTCAAAACTAGATCATGCTAAAACTTTTACTCTACTAGATCAAGATATAACCAAAGGATCAAACTAAGAAAAACGATAAAGGTAAAGATGTGACGGTGATATGATACTAGGGCACCTCCCCCAAGCTTGGCACAAGTCAAGGGGAGTGCCCATACCCATGTATTTATATCTCTTTCTTGGGAGGTGGTGATCCAATATTCTTAGCAATAATACCCTTCAGGATGCGATTTTCTTCCTCAAGCTTATTGACTTGTTGTTTGAGATCCATTCTTTCCTTACGGAGTTTGCTCGTCACGGATAGAGCTCCAATCACCCATGGATGATTCATGGCTGCTGGGGAAAATGCAACACTCTTTTTCATGTTATCATAAGAGACAAATTGAGCATTATGAGGTATGACCGAGTCTGGTATTGTTGAGCTCTAAAGCTCCTCCAGCAGAACTCCTAGTTTAAGGCGAGAAGTAGCTTCTTGGTCCTCCTCCATGGCGTCTACTATTTTAAGGTAGGCCTCCATCTCTTCCTCCGTTGACCATCCAAAGGGTTCAGCTTGGCTGTAGGCCCTTGGGTCCTGTGTCGGGTGGGAGATACGACTCTCCCCGACCGACTCTTGCGAAGACATCTTGCTCCAAATCTGCTACAGAATTATCCAAACAGAAGAACAGAGGATTTTGTCGTGGTATGGTGGTCAAAACCTTTGGGAGATTATATAATGAATTTTTACCAACCAACATAAGTGTTCCACAAGAAAACGGAGTCTGGAGGGCACACGAGGTGGCCACAAGGCACAAGGGCGCGCCCAGGGGGTAGGGTGCGCCCCTGATACGTCCATTTTGCATCATGCTTTTATATCGATATTTATTGCATTATGGGCTGTTATTACACATTATGTCACAATACTTATGCCTATTCTCTCTTATTTTACAAGGTTTGCATGAAGAGGGAGAATGCTGGCAGCTGGAATTTTGGGCTGGAAAAGGAGCAAATATTAGAGACCTATTCTGCACAACTCCAAAAATCCTGAAACACCACGGGAGTCATTTTTAGAATATATGAAAAATATTGGGAGAAGGAAGCACCAGAGGGGGCCACCCACCATCCACAAGGGTGGGGGCGCGCCCTACCCCCTGGGCGCGCCCCCTGCCTCATGGGCCCCTAGCAGGCCTTCGGTGCCCATCTTTGGCTATATGAAGTCTTTCGCCCTGGAAAAAAATCATAAGAAAGCTCTCAAGATGAAACTCCGCCGCCACGACGCGGAACCTTGGCGGAACCAATCTAGGGCTCCGGCGGAGCTGTTCTGCTGGCAGAAAAATCCCTCTGGGAGGGGGAAATCATCACCATCGATCCTCTCATCGGGAGGGGGTCAATCTCCATCAACATCTTCACCAGCACCATCCCATCTCAAACCCTAGTTCATTTCTTGTACCCAATCTTTGTCCCAAAGCCTCAGATTGGTACCTCTGGGTTGCTAGTAGTGTTGATTACTCCTTGTAGTTGATGCTAGTTGGTTTATTTGGTGTAAGATCATATGTTCAGATCGTTTATGCATATTAATACCCCTCTGATTATGAACATGAATATGATTTGTGGGTAGTTTCGTTTGTTCCTAAGGACATGGGAGAAGTCTTGCTATAAGTAGTCATGTGAATTTGGTACTCGTTCGATATTTTGATGAGATGAATGTTGTCTCTCCTCTAGTGGTGTCATGTGAATGTCGACTACATGACACTTCACCATTATTTGGGCCTAGGGGAAGGCATTGGGAAGTAATAAGTAGATGATGGGTTGCTAGAGTGACAGAAGTTTAAACCCTAGTTTATGCATTGCTTCGTAAGGGGCTGATTTGGATCTATATGTTTAATGTTATGGTTAGGTTTACCTTAATACTTATTTTGTAGTTGCGGATACTTGCAAGAGGGGTTAATCATAAGTGGGATGCTTTTCCAAGGAAGGTCAGTACCCAAGCACTAGTTCACCCACATATCAAATTATCAAAGTAACGAACGTGAACCATATGAGCGTGATGAAAACTAGCTTGACGATAATTCCCATGTGTCCTCGGGAGCGTTTTCATTTATATAAGAGTTTGTCCAGGCTTGTCCTTTGCTACAAAAAGGATTGCTCCCTATTGTTGTACCTTATTTACTTTTGTTACTTGTTATCCGTTACAAATTACCTTATCACAAAACTATCTATTGCCGATAATTTCAGTGCTTGTAGAGAATACCTTACTGAAAACTGCTTATCATTTCCTTCTACTCCTCGTTGGGTTCGACACTCATACTTATCGAAAGGACTACGATAGATCCCCTATACTTGTGGGTCATCAAGACTCTTTTTTGGTGCCGTTGCCAGGGAGTGAAGCACCTTTGGTAGGTGGAATTTGGTAAGGAAAAATTTATATAGTGTGCTGAAATTTTCTGTCACTTGTCACTATGGAAACTAATCCTTTGAGGGGCTTGTTCGGGGTATCTTCACCCCGACCAGTAGAGCAAAGAGTTGCTCCTCAACCTACTGAACCTACTAAATATGTTTACTTCGAAATTCCTTCGTATATGATAGATAAACTGCTAGCTAATCCTTTTACGTGAGATGGAACATTGCATCCCGATTTGCACCTAATCTATGTGGATGAAGTTTGTTGATTATTTAAGCTTGCAGGTTTTCCCAAGGATGTTATCAAGAAGAAGGTCTTCCCTTTATCTTTGAAGGGAAAGGCATTTACATGGTTTAGGCTATGTGATGATATGGGATCATGGAACTACAATTGATTGAAATTGGAATTTCATCAGAAGTTTTATCCTATGCATCTGGTTCATCGTGATCGTAATTATATATATAATTTTTGGCCTTGCGAAGGAGAAAGTATCGCTCAAGATTGGGGGAGGCTTAAGTCAATGCTAGATTCATGCCCCAATCATGAGCTCTCAAGAGAAATTATTATTCAAACAATTTATTCTCGGCTTTCTCTCAATAATCGCTCCATGCTCGATACTTCTTGTACTGGTTCTTTTATGGCGAAGACTATTGAATTCAGATGGGATTTATTGGAAAGAATTAAAAGCAACTCTGAAGATTGGGAACTCGATGAAGGTAAGGAGTCAGGTATAACACCTAAGTTTGATTGTGTTAAATCTTTTATGGATACGAATGCTTTTCGTGAATTCAGCACTAAATATGGACTTGACTCTGAGATAGAAGCTTCTTTCTGTGAATCATTTGCTGCTCATGTTGATCTCCCTAAGGAGAAGTTGCTTAAATATCATCCTCCCATTGAAGTAAAAGTAGTTTAACCTGTTAATGTTGAAGAAAATACTATCACATATAATGTTGATCCTATTGTTCCTACCGCTTATATTGAGAAACCACCTTTCCCTACTAGAATAAAGGATCATGCTAAAGCTTCTACTGTGGTCAACAAAAGTAACATTAGAACACCCAAACCCTCTAAGAAAATTAAAGTTGAACCTAGTATTGCTATGGTTAAGGATCTCTTGTCCGATAATATTTATAGGCATGTTATTTACTTTTGTGATGAAGCTACTAAAATTGCTAGATCCGATACTAAAAATAAACATAGACCTGTTGTAGGCATGCCTGTTATTTCTATTAAAATAGGAGATCATTGCTATCATGGATTATGTGATATGGGTGCTAGTGCGAGTGTAATACCTCAATCTTTATATGAAGAAATTTTGCATGATATTGCACCTGCTGAGATAGAAGGTATTGATGTTAGAATTAAGCATACCAATAGAGATACTATTTCACCGATTGGAATTGTTAGAGATGTTGAAGTCTTGTGTGGGAAAGTTAAATATCCTGCTGATTTTCTTGTTCTTGGTTCCCCACAAGATGACTTTTGTCCTATTATATTCGGTAGACCCTTCTTGAATACTGTTAATGCTAAGATAGACCGCAAAAAGGATATTGTTTCTGTTGGTTTAGGGGATATGTCTCATGATTTTAATTTTCCTAAATTTCGTAGACAACCCCATGATAAAGAATTGCCTGGTAAACATGAAATTATTGGCCTTGCTTCTATTGCCGTGCCTCCTAATGATCCTTTAGAACAATATTTGCTAGACCATGAAAATGGTATGTTTATGAATGAAAGAAGGGAAATAGATGAAGCATTCTTTAAACAGGGACCTATTTTGAAACACAAATTGCCTGTCGAAATTCTAGGGGGTCCTCCTCCACCTAAGGGTGCTCCTGTGTTTGAGCTTAAACCATTGCGTGATACTCTTAAATATGCTTATCTTGATGAAAAGAAGATATATCCTGTTATTATTAGTGCTAACCTTTCAGAGCAAGAAGAAGAGAAATTATTGAAAACTCTGAAGAAGCATCGTGCTGCTATTGGATATACTCTTGATGATCTTAAGGGCATTAGTCCCACTCTATGCCAGCACAAAATAAAATTGTAGAAAGACGCTAAACCGGTTGTTGATCACCAATGACGGTTAAATCCTAAGATGAAAGAAGTGGTAACAAAAGAAATACTAGAGCTTCTGGAGGTAGCTATAATTTATCCCATTTTCAATACCCCGACTCAATGTCACATCGACCTAGCCTGTAACACCTCATATCACTTTGCGGCCTCACGCACGGTATCCCCACGGGTGTCGCCTTACCTTTGCCCGGGATCGTTTGCGCCTTTTGGCTCACGTATATGATAGTGTCGCTAGCATCCATATGATAAGGAGCCCGGGCTGACATGACTAGTCATAAACCCAAAGTGGCACAGACTTACAGGGACAGGCATCCATGACCCAGCATCGAACGTGTCGGTCATCAGCAAGTGGGTCCGGGCTGTAGCACTGGGCTAGCAGGACTCCGGTAAACCGGGCTGTAGCGGGCTAACAGGACTCCAGTACTCAATGCGTGACATTTCCCCGAAGGGACAGACACAGGAACGAAGAAGGACACATGCCGGCCAGCCTAAGTGTTCCAGAGCAGTAGCAAGCTACCATGGCTCAGTGGTAACACTAGGAGACATTTCCCGGTAAGAGAGGCTACTAAAGATAAACAACTAGATAGTCAGATCCCACACATACCAAGCATTTCAATCATACACACAATATGCTCGATATGTGCAAATACAACAAGGCATCACAACATGACTCTACGACACAAGTACTTTATTTAAGGCTCAGAGAGCCATACATAACATACACATAAGTACGGGTCACACGACCCAGCATTCAAGTCATACAGTCATACAAACCAGCAGCGGAAGTAACTTGTCTGAGTACAGACAACTAGTAAAATAAAATAGGCTTGGAAAGCCTAGCTATACTACGTGGTCCTTCACAAGCTCAGGATCACCACCTGGGCCTTAGCCTACTCATTGATGTCAACGTCTACGAAGAACCCATCAGAAGGGGTTGCGGCGTCTTCTGTAAAAATGTAAATTATAGCAACATGAGTACAAAGGTACTCAGCAAGACTTACATCAGATCCTACATACATGCACATTATCAAGAAGGGTTGGTGGGGTTATTGCAGCAAGCCAACTTTGACTCTTGGCTAGGCTATCCTACGAGACTCCAACTTGAAATGGTTTTGCGCACACGAGTCCACTACTCACCACTTCAATACACTACCAAGGATCCACCTCCGTCTTCCCACGGAAGAGCCATCCTCGGCACTCACACTTATCTTGAGGCTTTTAGTAGTTTCCATTTACTTGTCTATGAACTGTATAGGCAACCAAGTAGTCCTTTACCGCGGACGCGGCTATTCGAATAGATCATGTTAACCCTGCAGGGGTGTACTTCTTCATACATGTTTCCACCACTTAGCGTCTGCACACGACATGTGCTCGGCAGACTTCAAGCGAAAGCCGACATGGGTGTATACCACGACCTACCTAAACACCTAAGTCTCTAGTCCAGGTTTATCGCCTATCCAGGTTCCATCCGCAGGGAGTCCGGCCGAGGTTTCCCATACGGCCCCGAACGATGTGTACAGGGTTCCCGAGATACCTAACGGGTATTCGGTACACCGTGCCATGTACCTACTGCATCACAGCCCACCCCTACGGTCAGCGTTGTCCACGGCCTCCAGTAGGCTACAAACACCAGAAACTACTTGCAACTCCTGGACAGAGGACTAGGGTGAATAAGAAGTCGAGCGGGGTCATATTTCAGGGCCCAATGCATGGTAGTAGCTGTATCTTAAATCACACATATAGATCTCAGTGCTTAAGGTCGGCTTCAATGAAACAACCCACCATGTACTCCTACATGGCCTCTCATCGATACCTTTACCAAATCGTGTTCACCACATCACTCTCAGTACCGACATGATCATTTCACTCTAGCCCATCACCCAGATGAACCAGACCTGACACGACTCTAAGCATAGCAGGCATAGCAAGGTAGGAACAACACACATACATGGCTCAATCAACTCCTACACATGCTAGTGGGTTTCATCTAGTTACTGTGGCAATGACAGGTCATGCAGAGGAAATGGGTTCAACTACCGCAGCACACAGCAGTTTGAAACGCGTTGTCTTAATGCAGTAAAAGAGAGCAAGAGCGAGAACATGGGATTGTATCGATATGATCAAATGGTTGGTTGCTTGCCTGATGGGTCGATGCACTGATATGGTTCTTCGCTAGGGTAATCACGGTACTCCTCGGAGGCAGAACTTGCCGCAAAGAACACCGATACACAGCCATCACCAAACAATGTGCGACAATATGATGCATGCATGAAACATGGCAATATGAGTGTGTTGGGCTAATGCAACTAAGACCAGAAGGGTTTGAACCAATTTGAACCAAAGATTCAAATTTCAAACTCATACATGGCCCTTTAAAGTGTTTTATCTTGTTCTGCACTAAACATCAAGTTAGCTTGCTTAAACATGCATGAAACTAGTACAGATGGATAGATTGGATTTTTCTGATCATTTTTCATATATAAAACTTTGCATTTGGAGCTACAGATTATTTTCTATGATTTTTTGAAGTTTGGGTTATTTTCTGGAATTTATAAATCATTTTAGATTTATTTTAATTCCAGAAAAGGATTACTCCGTCAGCATGAGGTCATGCTGACCTCAGCAAGGCAACAGACCGGTCCAGGTCAAACTGACCAGTGGGTCCTGCATGTCAGTGGATAATTAACTAAATTAATTTGGTTTAAACTAATCTGGATAATTAGCAGAAGGGGGCCCCACCTGTCATTGACTCAACAGAGTCAACCGGGGCCCACCCGCGGTCAAAGCCAGGTCGGCTGCACCGGCGTTTAGCCGCCGGCGAGCCCGACGCGGCGGCGGAAGTGGTTTTGGCCGTTCCGGCTACCAAATGGGTCGCGGAGGCCATCGGAGTGGAGCTGAGGACGAGCCGCAGCTCTTGGTGGAGTCCGTTGGGGTTGGGGTGGCCGGAGTTGGCGCCGGCGGCGAGTTTGGCAGCCACCGGAGTTCGGGTGAAGGCGAACTCGGGGCTAGGGTGTGCGGTGAGGTGCGGGGAGTGCACGGTTGGACCCAACGCAGCGTGGTGAGTGCGTTGGACACCGTGAGGTGGCCAGAGGATGGCCGGGAGCACGTCGGCGACGAGATCCGCGGCGGTGCGTGCGGGTGATCTTCGTGCGGTGGCTACACGGCTCGGGAACGAGAGAGGGAGGGTAGGAGGGGTAGCTAGGCTCACAACACACCCGTAGAGGCCACCGGCGGGGTCGGGGACGAGCTGAGGCGGCGACAGCGTTGAAAGGGATCTTCGGCGACGGCGAACTCGGGCGAGGTCGGTGCGGTGGACTCGGGCCTTGCGAGCACACGGGGCTCAGCTAGCTCGATGAAGTGGACGGCGGCGGAGCTCCTGGACATGACGAGAAGACGCACGGGCGGCGGGGAGCGCGGCTACGACGTAGGCACGGCGGCGATGGCGTCAACCATGGCTGGGGAGCACGAGGGGGAGGAGCTGGAGAGGAGAGGGGGCGTCTGGGGGGTTTGGGAGAGAGAGGGGGAGCGATCCATGACGTTAGCCGGGCGAGTGGAGCGGCGAGGCGGTGAGCAGGTGCGTGGCACCCATGCGGTGCTCGCCGTCGAGCACCTGCCTGCCTGCCTGGCCGGCAAGCAGCTCGCTGGCGCGGCGCTGGGCTGGGCCGGCAGGTGGGCCGGGTGCTGGGCGCCAGGTAAGTTTTTCTGTTATTCCCTGTTTTCTGTTTTTTTAATTCCTCTGCAACTTTGTTGAATTATTAAAAATACTTAGGCAACTCCTAAAATCACCAAACTACTCCTGGCCCATAGTTGGATTATTTCCAACATGAAACATTTTAGTTTGGAGATATTTGGGCATTTGAAATATTTTATATAATTTTAAATGCCCAAATTCAAATATTTATGATTTAATTCAAAGACCCTAAGATGACCTAGGAAAATGTGCATCACTTCTAGCAGAGGTTCTGAACCAAGACAAAAATGATGGGCATTTTAGAAGGGCATTTCAGGTTCATTGAAAAAGTTTTTAGTAAACCCTAGTTGGTTTCAGAGGGGGCTGGGGGTTCTGTCATCCCCATTTCAGGTTTCTGATGAAAGAATAGACATGATGCAACACTCTAATGCATGAACTAGCTAGGGTGTGACAACTCACCCCCACTCAAAAGAATCTCGTCCCGAGATTTGGGTTCCTCCGGAAAGAAGGCGGGATACTCGAGTCGAAGACGATCCTCCCTTTCCCAAGTTACTTCATCCTCAGAATGGTGTGACCATTGAACTTTGAGAAACTTGATATTGTGACGTCGAGTGGTACGCTCGGCCTGATCGAGGATACGAATGGGGTACTCTCGATACGTGAGATTATCTTGGAGATCAAGCGTTTCGTGGTCCACTCCACGGATAGGATCCGAGAAGCAACGCCTGAGTTGAGAAACGTGGAAGACATCGTGGACTCTAGAGAGATGCGGAGGTAGTTCCAATTAGTAGGCAACTTCTCCTCGTTTAGCGAGAATACGAAAAGGTCCAATGTAACGGGGAGCCAATTTGCCTTTGATACCGAAACGATGGGTTCCCTTCAGAGGAGTAACCCGAAGGTAAGCCTTCTCGTCAACCTCGAAAGTCATAGCCTTATGTTTTCGGTCATATTGACTCTTTTGACGAGATTGGGCTGTTTTCAACTTTTCACGAACGATGCGAACTTGCTCTTCTGCTTCCTGGATCATATCCGGGCCAAAGAATTGTCTTTCCCCGGTTTCTGACCAGTTAAGAGGCGTTCGACACCTTCGTCCATAGAGAACTTCAAAAGGGGCTTTGCCCAAGCTGGATTGATAGCTGTTGTTATAAGCAAATTCGGCAAATGGAAGGCATTTCTCCCATTCCATTCCGAATGAGATAACAGAAGCTCGAAGCATATCTTCTAAAATCTGGTTGACGCGTTCCACTTGACCACTTGATTGAGGGTGGAAAGCGGTACTAAAGAAAGGCGGGTTCCCATAGCATTTTGGAAACTTTCCCAAAATCGAGAGGTGAAAAGACTTCCTCGATCTGAGTTAATTTCCAAAGGAACACCATGGAGAGACACTATTCGGGAGATGTATAAGTCTGCCAATTGACTAGCGGTTATACTCTCGCGAACAGGTAGGAAATGGGCTACTTTGGAAAGACGATCGACAACGACGAAGATAGCATTATTCCCTCTCTTGGTCCTGGGAAAACCGGTGATGAAGTCCATACCAATTTTATCCCATTTCCATTCAGGAATAGCTAGGGGTTGAAGGGTGCCAGCAGGCCGTTGATGCTCTGCTTTTACACGACGGCAGACGTCACAATTAGCAATATACTGAGCAATTTCTCTCTTCATCCTAGTCCACCAGAACCTCTGGCGTAGGTCCTGATACATCTTGGTACTACCGGGATGAATGGTGAGAGGAGATTCATGAGCCTCCTTAAGGATCAACTGCCGTAGATGCTGGTTCTTGGGAACCACTAAACGGTTCTCAAAGTACACAACACCATGATCATTTGTGGAGAAACATCTAGCACCTCCGCTAGCAATGTTCTCCTTGATCTTAGATATTCCCTTATCTCGCTTTTGGCAGCGATGATTTGATCCATAAGAGTAGGTTTCGCCACCAAGGTGGAAGGAAATCCTTGAGGAAATGTGAAGGTTAAGCTTCCGAAATTCCTCATGGAGAAGCGGTTGACTTTGTTGTAACATCAGGTTGTTACAATAAGATTTACGACTTAGCGCATCAGCCATGACGTTGGCTTTCCCTGGGGTGTAAGTTATTCCTAAGTCGAAATCTGTGATCAACTCGACCCAACGTCTTTGCCTGAGATTCAAATCCGGTTGGGTGAAGATGTACTTCAGACTTTGGTGATCAGTGAATATTTCGCAACGATTACCTGAGGAGGTAATGTCGCCAGGTTTTAAGTGCATAGACTACAGCTGCAAGCTCTAGATCATGAGTAGGATAATTCTCCTCATGTGGGTGCAATTGCCGTGAAGCGTAAGCAATTACGTGTCGATCTTGCATGAGAATGCAACCTAGTCCTTGTCGCGAGGCGTCGCAGTAGATAACAAAGTCCTTAGAGAAATCTGGCGGTACCAATACGGGAGCAGATGTCAGGCGTCTTTTCAGTTCCTGAAAGCTGTGCTCACATTGTGGAGTCCACTCGAACTTTTTATCTTTCTTGAGGAGTTCGGTTAGAGGTTTTGCAACTTTGGAGAAATTTTCGACAAAGCGACGGCAATAGCTCGCTAAGCCCAGAAAACTCCGAACTTGCTTGACCGATTCAGGTGGAGTCCAATTAAGGACGGCTTGAACTCGCTCAGGGTTAACAGCAATACCTTTACCAGATATTACATGACCCAGATAGGTCACTTCTGACAACCAAAATTCACATTTAGAAAATTTGGCATAAAGGCGATGCTCTCGAAGTTTCTTCAACACTAGCCTTAGATGTTCGGCATGTTCTTCCTCGTTCTTGGAGTAGATGAGTATATCATCGAGGTAAACCACGACGAATTTATCCAAATACTCCATGAAGATTGAGTTCATTAACCGAGAAAAGGTGGCTGGAGCGTTGGTTAAACCGAAGGACATGACGGTGTACTCGTATTGGCCATAACGAGTAACAAAGGCCGTTTTAGGAATGTCCCCGTTCCTGATTTTGATTTGATGGTAGCCCAACCTCAAATCCATTTTGGAGAAGACTGAGGATCCAGCGAGCTGATCATACAGGTCGTTGATCCTGGGGAGCGGATATTTGTTCTTGATTGTGACCAAATTGACAGGTCGATAATCTACAACCATCCGGTCCGTACCATCCTTCTTCTTGACGAAGAGGACGGGGCAAGCCCACGGAGATGAACTAGGTCGGATGAAACCCTTTTTCAAGGACTCATCGAGTTGTTTCTTAAGCTCAGCTAGTTCTAGTGGTGCCATCTTATAGGGTCTTCTAGCAATCGGGACGGTTCCTGGAATGAGGTCTATTACGAACTCAACATCCCTGTCAGGTGGAACACCTGGCAATTCCTCTGGGAAGACATCCGGGAAGTCACGGACTACCGGAACGTCCTCAAGGTCTGGCAAAGGGCTGGCGTTAAGAGAATATAACTGTCGCTTGGCTATTCGGGTCAAGACATTGACTATCTTCCCCGAAGGATGGGTGAGTTGAACAGTCCTAGAGAAGCAATCAATTTTGGCATGATGGGCTGACATCCAGTCCATACCCAAGATGATATTAATATCCGAAGATTTGAGGGCTATCAAAGATGCGAGAAAAACAAGTCTGTCGACTTGAATTTCATTTCCATGGCTTACTCTAGAAGTTTGCCATTTGGATCCCGGAGTTTGAATTACCATAGAGGTGGGCATCTCACAGAATGTGGTGTTATGCAGACGAGCATAGCTCTCGGATATAAATGAATGAGATGCTCCTGTATCGAAAAGAACAGATGTCGGGTGGCAATTAACAAGGAGCGTACCGAGAACGACGTTGGGATCCTCTTGAGCTTCTTCGGCAGAGATACAGTTGACATGGCCACGTGCAGCGGTGGCCGGCTTGGCGTAGAACACTTTCCCTGTCGGCTTGCCACGGCCAACACCTTTAGCAGATTGGTTGGGGTTGGTTTGGGGGCACTCGCGCATATAGTGGCCCGATTCCCCACACTTGAAACAAGTCACGGAACTGGTGCGTGGAGGAGCATTGTTGGTTGGACCACCATAGGGCTTGGCTGGTGCAAACTGTTGAACGGGGCGAGGCGCCTGGAAGGATGGCCTCGGTGTGAACCTGGGTGGCAGGGCAGTGTTAGGCACCCACACGCGGCGCTTCTGAGGACCAGCACCGGATGAGGAACCCATATCACGGCCATGCTTGCGTGTTGCGTCATAATCAGTCTGACCAGTCTCAGCACTGATGGCCTTGTTAACAAGCTTCTGAAAAGATGTGCACTCATGCAGACGGAGGTCGCGGCGAAGCTCAGGACTAAGTCCCTTACGGAACCTTGCTTGCTTCTTGGCATCAGTAGAAACTTCCTCAGTTGCATATCGTGCGAGGTTACCGAACTCCCTGCTGTAAGCATCCACAGAGAGTCGGCCTTGAGTGAAACTGCAAAATTCCTCACGTTTACGGTCCATGAGACCCTCCGGAATGTGATGTTCAGGAAAGCCTCGCTGAATTCAGCCCAAGTAGTGACATGGTCCGCTGGGCGCATAGCTCCATAATTTTCCCACCATAGACTGGCGGGGCCTTCAAGATGATATGCAGCAAAGGTGACCTTGTCAGCCTCAGCTACTAGCGCAGAACGCAGTTTGTGAGAAATACTGCGAAGCCAGTCATCAGCGTCGAGAGGCTCGACGGAGTGGTGGGACGTGGGTGGATGTAACTTGATGAAATCACTGAGTGACACCAAGTTATTTCTCTGATGGTGTGATGTGTTCTGTTCAATACGCTCCAACAAACGGTTGGTATCCCGCTTGTTTCTCTCGGCTTCCAGCATAACTTCGGCTAGGGAAGGAGGGTGAGGCAGGTTTGCATTCCCGACTTCACTGCCTTCGGCCTGCTCTTGGGAGCAGGGTTATTGCGCGTGTTGACCATCCTAGGTAAACAAGACAATGATTTAGTCAGAAAGATAAGATTCCGACATAGAATACAGAATGTAAGGAATAACTCGGAATGCAAGATGATCATCCGTATGACATGGTAGATACAGAAACTGCTTCTTTTATTCCATCGTCATACACACCATACAAGGTTTAGTACAAGACCAAACAAGGTACTAGTACGGTGAAAAGAGGATTACATCTCATCAGAGGCATCCCAAGCTCCTATACATTATTTTTCTACACTTCCGGAAGGCGGTACAAACTAGGTCATATCCCACGAGTCACGCAGGACGATAGACAACACAGCTAGTACGAACTAGTGATACTACCACTAACTCAGACCGATCCGTAGTAGTCCTCGTAGAAGTCACCTCCATAGCCTGGAAGCTCAACATGATCATTCGGAAACAGACGATCTCGCGGAGCTTGTGGACCATAGGGGCTAGGATGAGGTCTTGGACCAACAAACGGTGGCCTGTGGGGACCACGAGGTGGGGTGATGCCTCCTACATCACGCCAGCCCATCACGTCTGGCAGAGCAGATCTCACAGGATAGAGATCGCGCATATCCGAATATCCAGCTTGCACAGCCGGTGCAAACCGCGTCAAAGTGGCCCAATGGTCAGCACGGTATTGAAAAGCTCTAGCCTCAAGGCCCGATTTTCACGGTCCTTATCCTCGAGCAACTCGGCAGTGGTGCGAGTCCGTGAATCCTCCTGAGTGGGGTCAGCATAGATAGCCTGGAGATACCCTTGTGCTCCCGGAAGTGATGCTGGCATATACCGGAAATCAGAGTCCCGAAATAGGCCAGTCCTGACTCGCATGATGGTCATCATAGAGTAGGCGGCATCCTGCACAGCCATCTCAATAGTAACCCCGAGTCCATAGGAGCAGTGAAGGGGCTCGGTGGATCCAGGATAAGATGGAAATATCCTGACAGTGCAAAGATACCGGCATTGATTAAAGTCTCAAAATTGCTCTTCGACCGTGTACTCAGGATACCAACGGTATCCAGCCTCAGTCATTACCCTGACCAACATGGCAGTATGGCCGGGTACATCTAGGCATCGAGTCAGGCGAACCACTTGATTGAGGTCGCGAGTGGCCATCTGAAAGCACAACCATAATGCAAAGGCATTAGAATTTCTAGCAAAATTTCGACAGCATAACGGCTGTAAATGCTCAAAAAGGATTTTGAGACATTTGACAAAGGATTTCATACACACTCAACAACATCATATCAAAGTTCTGGGTCCATCCTAGCAACATAATGTGGTAGTAGAACTGAACTAGGCTTGTATCCATCAAACCTATAAGGTACTACTGATTAGTAACACGTGAACCTGATAGAGAGAAAAGATCCTAATTCCTTAACCCCCGGTGGAAGAATAGACTGACTCAGATCAGAATGTCATAAGATAAAGGAGTAAAAAAGAGCCTTACGTTCCAACCCACAAACAATTCCCCTACATATAACTAAAGAATTTCTAGACTCAACATCGACCAGTTTGGCTTGGAGAACCTACAGGCAGTCCGGCTCTGATGCCAACGCTGTCAGGACCCCGACTCAATGTCACATCAATCTAGCCTGTAACACCTCATATCACTTTGCGGCCTCACGCACGGTATCCCACGGGTGTCGCCTTACCTTTGCCCGGGACCGTTTGCGCCTTTTGGCTCACGTATATGATAGTGTCGCTAGCATCCATATGATAAGGAGCCCGGGCTGACATGACTAGTCGTAAACCCAAAGTGGCACAGACTTACAGGGACAGGCATCCATGACCCAGCTTCGAACGTGTCGGTCATCAGCAAGTGGGTCCGGGCTGTAGCACTGGGCTAGCAGGACTCCGGTAAACCGGGCTGTAGCGGGCTAACAGGACTCCGGTACTCAATGCGTGACATTTCCCCGAAGGGACAGACACAGGAACGAAGAAGGACACATGCCGGCCAGCCTAAGTGTTCCAGAGCAGTAGCAAGCTACCATGGCTCAGTGGTAACACTAGGAGACATTTCCCGGTAAGAGAGGCTACTAAAGATAAACAACTAGATAGTCAGATCCCACACATACCAAGCATTTCAATCATACACACAATATGCTCGATATGTGCAAATACAACAAGGCATCACAACATGACTCTACGACACAAGTACTTTATTTAAGGCTCAGAGAGCCATACATAACATACACATAAGTACGGGTCACACGACCCAGCATTCAAGTCATACAGTCATACAAACCAGCAGCGGAAGTAACTTGTCTGAGTACAGACAACTAGTAAAATAAAATAGGCTTGGAAAGCCTAGCTATACTACGTGGTCCTTCACAAGCTCAGGATCACCACCTGGGCCTTAGCCTACTCATTGATGTCAACGTCTACGAAGAACCCATCAGAAGGGGTTGCAGCGTCTTCTGTAAAAATGTAAATTATAGCAACATGAGTACAAAGGTACTCAGCAAGACTTACATCAGATCCTACATACATGCACATTATCAAGAAGGGTTGGTGGGGTTATTGCAGCAAGCCAGCTTTGACTCTTGGCTAGGCTATCCTACGAGACTCCAACTTGAAATGGTTTTGCGCACACGAGTCCACTACTCACCACTTCAATACACTACCGAGGATCCACCTCCGTCTTCCCACGGAAGAGCCATCCTCGGCACTCACACTTATCTTGAGGCTTTTAGTAGTTTCCATTTACTTGTCTATGAACTGTATAGGCAACCAAGTAGTCCTTTACCGCGGACGCGGCTATTCGAATAGATCATGTTAACCCTGCAGGGGTGTACTTCTTCATACATGTTTCCACCACTTAGCGTCTGCACACGACATGTGCTCGGCAGACTTCAAGCGAAAGCCGACGTGGGTGTAGACCACGACCTACCTAAACACCTAAGTCTCTAGTCCAGGTTTATCGCCTATCCAGGTTCCATCCGCAGGGAGTCCGGCCGAGGTTTCCCATACGGCCCCGAACGATGTGTACAGGGTTCCCGAGATACCTAACGGGTATTCGGTACACCGTGCCACGTACCTACCGCATCACAGCCCACCCCTACGGTCAGCGCTGTCCACGGCCTCCAGTAGGCTACAAACACCAGAAACTACTTGCAACTCCTGGACAGAGGACTAGGGTGAATAAGAAGTCGAGCGGGGTCATATTTCAGGGCCCAATGCATGGTAGTAGCTGTATCTTAAATCACACATACAGATCTCAGTGCTTAAGGTCGGCTTCAATGAAACAACCCACCATGTACTCCTACATGGCCTCTCATCGATACCTTTACCAAATCGTGTTCACCACATCACTCTCAGTACCGACATGATCATTTCACTCTAGCCCATCACCCAGATGAACCAGACCTGACACGACTCTAAGCATAGCAGGCATAGCAAGGTAGGAACAACACACATACATGGCTCAATCAACTCCTACACATGCTAGTGGGTTTCATCTAGTTACTGTGGCAATGACAGGTCATGCAGAGGAAATGGGTTCAACTACCGCAGCACACAGCAGTTTGAAACGCGTTGTCTTAATGCAGTAAAAGAGAGCAAGAGCGAGAACATGGGATTGTATCGATATGATCAAATGGTTGGCTGCTTGCCTGATGGGTCGATGCACTGATATGGTTCTTCGCTAGGGTAATCACGGTACTCCTCGGAGGCAGAACCTGCCGCAAAGAACACCGATACACAACCATCACCAAACAATGTGCGACAATATGATGCATGCATGAAACATGGCAATATGAGTGTGTTGGGCTAATGCAACTAAGACCAGAAGGGTTTGAACCAATTTGAACCAAAGATTCAAATTTCAAACTCATACATGGCCCTTTAAAGTGTTTTATCTTGTTCTACACTAAACATCAAGTTAGCTTGCTTAAACATGCATGAAACTAGTACAGATGGATAGATTGGATTTTTCTGATCATTTTTCATATATAAAATTTTGCATTTGGAGCTACAGATTATTTTCTATGATTTTTTGAAGTTTGGGTTATTTTCTGGAATTTATAAATCATTTTAGATTTATTTTAATTCCAGAAAAGGATTACTGCGTCAGCATGAGGTCATGCTGACCTCAGCAAGTCAACAGACCGGTCCAGGTCAAACTGACCAGTGGGTCCCGCATGTCAGTGGATAATTAACTAAATTAATTTGGTTTAAACTAATCTGGATAATTAGCAGAAGGGGGCCCCACCTATCATTGACTCAACAGAGTCAACCGGGGCCCACCCGCGGTCAAAGCCAGGTCGGCTACACCGGCGTTTAGCCGCCGGCGAGCCCGACGTGGCGGCGTAAGTGGTTTTGGCCGTTCCGACCACCAAATGGGTCGTTGAGGCCATCGGAGTGGAGCTGAGGACGAGCCGCAGCTCTTGGTGGAGTCCGTTGGGGTCGGGGTGGCCGGAGTTGGCGCCGGCGGCGACTTTGGCGGCCACCGGAGTTCGGGTGAAGGCGAACTCGGGGCTAGGGTGTGCGGTGAGGTGCGGGGAGTGCACGGTTGGACCCAACGCAGCGTGGTGAGTGCGTTGGACACCGTGAGGTGGCCGGAGGATGGCCGGGAGCACGTCGGCGACGAGATCCGCGGCGGTGCGTGCGGGTGATCTTCGTGCGGTTTCTACAGGGCTCGGGAATTAGAGAGGGATGGTAGGAGGGGTAGCTAGGCTCACAACGCACCCGTAGAGGCCACCGGCGGGGTCGGGGACGAGCTGAGGCGGCGACGGCGTTGAAAGGGATCTCCGGCGACGGCGAACTCGGGCGAGGTCGGTGCGGTGGACTCGGGCCTTGCGAGCACACGGGGCTCAGCTAGCTCGATGAAGTGGACGGCGGCGGAGCTCCTGGACACGACGAGAAGACGCACGGGCGGCGGGGAGCGCGGCTACGACGTAGGCACGGCGGCGGTGGTGTCGGCCATGGCTGGGGAGCGCGAGGGGGAGGAGGTGGAGAGGAGAGGGGGCGTCTGGGGGGTTTGGGAGAGAGAGGGGGAGCGATCCACGACGTTAGCCGGGCGAGTGGAGCGGCGAGGCGACGAGCAGGTGCGTGGCACCCATGCGGTGCTCGCCGTCGAGCACCTGCCTGCCTGCCTGGCCGACAAGCAGCTCGCTGGCGCGGCGCTGGGCTGGGCCGGCAGGTGGGCCGGGTGCTGGGCGCCAGGTAAGTTTTTCTGTTATTCCCTGTTTTTTGTTTTTTTAATTCCTCTGCAACTTTGTTGAATTATTAAAAATACTTAGGCAACTCCTAAAATCACCAAACTACTCCTGGTCCATAGTTGGATTATTTCCAACATGAAACATTTTAGTTTGGAGATATTTGGGCATTTGAAATATTTTATATAATTTTAAATGCCCAAATTCAAATATTTATGATTTAATTCAAAGACCCTAAGATGACCTAGGAAAATGTGCATCACTTCTGGAAGAGGTTCTGAACCAAGACAAAAATGATGGGCATTTTAGAAGGGCATTTCAGGTTCATTGAAAAAGTTTTTAGTAAACCCTAGCTGGTTTCAGAGGGGGCTGGGGGTTCTGTCATCCCCATTTCAGGTTTCTGATGAAAGAATAGACATGATGCAACACTCTAATGCATGAACTAGCTAGGGTGTGACACCCATTGCTAATAGTCAATGGGTAAGTCCTGTCCATTCTGTCCCTAAGAAGGGAGGTATTACTGTTGTTCCTAATGATAAAGATGAATTGATCCCACAAAGAATTGTTAGAGGTTATAGAATGGTAATTGCCTTCCGCAAATTAAATAAAGCTACGAAAAAGGATCATTACCCTTTACCTTTTATTGATCAATGCTAGAAAGATTATCTAAACATACACATTTTTGCTTTCTAGATGGTTATTCTGGTTTCTATCAAATACCTGTGTCAAAAGAGGATCAAGAAAAGACCACTTTTACTTGCCCTTTGGTACCTTGGCTTATAGATGTATGCCTTTTGGTTTATGTAATGCACCTGCTACCTTTCAAAGATGTATGACTGCTATATTCTCTAACTTTCGTGAAAAGATTGTGTTTTCATGGATGATTTTTCTGTATATGGAACTTCTTTTGATGATTGCTTAAGCAACCTTGATCGAGTTTTGCAGAGATGTGAAGAAACTAATCTTGTCTTGAATTGGGAGAAGTGCCACTTTATGGTTAATGAAGGCATTGTCTTGGGACATAAAATTTCTAAAAGAGGTATTGAAGTTGATAAAGCTAAAGTTGATGCTATTGAAAAGATGTCGTGTCCTAAGGACATTAAAGGTATAAGAAGTTTCCTTGGTCATGCCGGTTTTTTTATAGGAGGTTCATTAAAGACTTCTCAAAAATTTCTAGGCCTCTGACTAATCTCATACAAAAAGATATTTCGTTTGTCTTTGATGATGATTGTGTAGAAGCATTTGAAATACTTAAGAAAGCCTTGAATTCTGCACCTATTGTTTAGCCTCCTGATTGGAATTTACCCTTTGAAATTATGTGTGATGTTAGTGATTATGCCATAGGTGCTGTCCTAGGACAAAGAGTTGATAAGAAATTAAATGTTATCCAATATGCTAGTAAAACTCTAGAAAATGCCCAAAGAAATTATGGTACAGCTGAAAAAGAATTTTTAGCAGTTGTATTTGCTTGTGATAAGTTCAGACCTTATATTGTTGATTCTAAAGTAACTGTTCACACTGATCATGCTGCTATTAAATATCTTATGGAAAATAAAGATGCTAAACCTAGACTTATTAGATGGGTTCTCTTGCTACAAGAATTTGATTTGCATATTATTGATAGAAAAGGAGCTGAGAACCCCGTTCTAGACAACTTGTCTAGGTTACAGAATGTTCTTGATGACCCACCACCTATTGATGATAGCTTTCCTGATGAACAATTAGCTGTCATAAATGCTTATCGTATTGTTCCATGGTATGCTGATTATGCCATTTACATTGTTGCTAAATTTATACCACCTAGTTTCACATACCAGCAAAAGAAAAAGTTTTTCTATGATTTAAGACATAACTTCTGGGATGGCCCACATCTCTATAAAGAAGGAGTAGATGGTGTTATTAGACGTTGTGTACCTGAGCATGAACATGAACAGATCCTACGCAAGTGTCACTCTGAGGCTTATGGAGGACACCATGCTGGAGATAGAACTGCAAATAAGGTATTACAATCCGATTTTTATTGGCGTACTCTCTTCAAGGATTCCCGTAAGTTTGTCTTATCTTGTGATGAATGTCAAAGAATTGGTAATATTAGTAGACATCAAGAAATGCCTATGAATTATTCACTTGTTATTGAACCATTTGATGTTTGGGGCTTTGATTATATGGGACCATTTCCTTCCTCTAATGGGTATACACATATTTTAGTTGTTGTTGATTACATTACTAAGTGGGTAGAAGCAATTCCAACTAGTAGTGCTGATCATAACACCTCTATTAAGATGCTTAAAGAAGTTATTTTTCTGAGGTTTGCAGTCCCTAAATACTTAATGACTGATGGTGGTTCACATTTTATTCATGGTGCTTTTCGTAAGATGCTTGCTAAGTATGATGTTAGTCATAGAATTTCATCTCCATATCACCCACAGTCTAGTGGTCAAGTAGAAGTAAGTAATAGAGAGCTTAAATTAATTTTGCAAAAGACTGTTAATATATCTAGAAAGAATTGGTCTAAGAAACTTGATGATGCATTATGGGCCTATAGAACTGCATATAAAAATCCTATGGGTATGTCTACGTATAAGATGGTTTATGGAAAAGCATGCCACTTACCTCTCGAACTAGAACATAAAGCATATTGGGCTATTAAAGAGCTCAATTATGATTTCAAACTTGCTGGTGAGAAGAGACTATTTGACATTACTCACTTGATGAGTGGAGAACCCATGCCTATGAGAATGCCAAACTGTTTAAAGAAAAAGTTAAAAGATGGCATGACAAAAAGATACAAAAACATGAGTTTAATGTAGGTGATTATGTATTGTTATACAACTCCCGTTTAAAATTTTTTGCAGGAAAACTCCTCTCTAAATGGGAAGGTCCTTATGTTATCGAGGAGGTCTATCGTTCCGGTGCCATAAAAATAACAATCTTCGAAGGCACAAATCCGAGGGTGGTGAATGGTCACAGAATCAAACATTATATCTCAGGTAATCCTATAAATGTTGAAACTAATGTTATTGAAACCGTAACCTCGGAGGAGTATATAAGGGACACTTTCCAGAATGTCTCAACCTCCGAAAAGGAAGAGGTATGTGGTACGGTAAGTAAACCGACTCCAAAACAGTTGTAATAGCAATTTTTCTCTGTTTTGGAATATTTAAGAAAATAGGAAAATAAGAAGCAGTCCAGAAAGGACACGAGGCATCCTTGAGGGTGGAGGGCGCGCCCTACCCCCCTTGGGCACGCCCCCTGCCTCGTGGGCACCTCGTGTGCCCTCCGGATTCTGTTTTCTTGCATGATACTTCTTTTGGTCGGTAAAATATCATTATATAATCTCCCGAAGGTTTTGACCACCGTACCACACAAATATCCTCTGTTTTTGTTTCGAGCTGTTCTGCTGAAGATTTAGATCAAGATGTTTTCTCAAGAGTCAGTCGGGGAGAGCCAGGTGTCTCATCCGACACTGGGACCAAGAGCAAACAGTGATGCTAACCACTTTGGGCCATCAACGGAGGAAGAGATAGAGGCCGACCTGAAAAGGATAGATGCCATGGAAGAGGATGAAGAAGTTACTTCTTGTTTCCGAGCCAGATTCACATTAGGGGAACTACAGGGCTCAGCTATTCCAAACTCGGTCACCCCTTCCAATGTTAGATTTCTCTCTTATGAAAATAGGAAAAAGAGTGTTACTTGTTCTCCCGTAGCTATGCAACATCCATTGGTGAAAGGAGCTTTAGCCATCACGTGCAAGCTCCATAAGGAAATAATTGACCTAAAGCAGCAAGTCAATAAGCTTCAGGAAGATAATCGTATCTTGAGGGGCATCATCGCCAAGAATATCACGTCACCAACTCTAAAGAAAGAGACATAAATACATGGGTATGCGCACTCCCCTTGGCAACTACCAAGCTTGGGGGAGTGCCCCGGTATCGTATCACCATCACACTTTTATCTTTACTATTTTTCTTAGTTAGATCCTTTTGGTAATATCTTGATCTAGTAGAATAAAGTTTTAGTATGATTTAGTTTTGAGTTTTGCTTTATGATCCTTCTATGTAATCGAGTCCGTGAGCTATATATAATAAATATTAGTTTTAAGTCAAGGGCTTGATTATCTTGCTATGATCTTGAGAAAGAAAGAAGGGGAGAGATAGAATAAAAAGAAATAAAGAGATCATATTAATCTTATGGAGAGTAATGACTTCACATATAAAGAGTATGATGAATAAAAGTTGTTGAGAGTTGACAAACATAGTTTTGGTCATCGTTGCAATTAATAGGAAGTAATAAAGAAAGAAAGGTTTTCACATATAAATATACTATCTTGGACATCTTTTATGATTGTGAGCACTCATTAAAATATGACATGCTAAAAAGTTGATGTTGGACAAGGAAGAGCACGTAATGGGTTATGTTTTCTTACATCCGAAATAAATTATATTGGCATGGATCATCCAACATGTTGAGCTTGCCTTTCCCTCTCATGCTAGCCGAATTCCTTGCACCAAGTAGAGATACTACTTGTGCTTCCAAATATCCTTAAACCAAGTTTTGCCATGAGAGTCCACCATGTCTACCTATGGATTGAGTAAGGTCCCTCAAGTAAGTTGGCATGGTTGTAAGCAATAAAAATTGCTCTCTAAATATGTATGATTTATTAGTGTGGAGAAAATAAGCTTTATACGATCTTGTAATGTGGAAGAAATAAAAGCGACAGACTGCATAATAAAGGTCCATATCACAAGTGGCAATATAAAGTGACGTTCTTTTGCATTAAGATTTCGTGCATCCAACCATAAAAACACATGACAACCTCTGCTTCCCTCTACGAAGGGCCTATCTTCTATTCTTATCTTATACTTTATATAAGAGTTATGGTGATCTTCACCTTTCCTTTTTACATTTTATCCTTTGGCAAGCACTGTGTGTTGGAAAGATCCTGATATATATAGCTAATTGGATGTGAGTTTTCATGAACTATTATTGTTGACATTACCCTTGAGGTAAAAGGTTGGGAGGCAAAACTATAAGCCCCTATCTTTCTCTTTGTCCGATTAAAACTTCATACCTATAAGTATTGCGTGAGTGTTAGCAATTGTGAAAGACTAAATGATAGTTGAGTGTGTGGACTTGCTGAAAAGCTCTTATATTGACTCTTTCTGATATTATGATAAATTGCAATTGCTCCAATGACTGAGATTATAGTTTGTTAGTTTTCAATGAAGTTTCTGATTCATACTTGAAATTATGAATGAATTGTTACTTTAGCATAAGAAATCATATGACAATATATATTTATGTTGCTTTTATAAGGATGATCATGATGCCCTCATGTCCGTATTCTATTTTATCGACACCTCTATCTCTAAACATGTGGACATTTTTTCGATACCGGCTTCCGCTTGAGGACAAGCGAGGTCTAATCTTGGGGGAGTTGATATGTCCATTTTGCATCATGCTTTTATATCGATATTTATTGCATTATGGGTTGTTATTACACATTATGTAACAATACTTATGCCTATTCTCTCTTATTTTACAAGGTATGCATGAAGGGGGAGAATGCCGGCAGCTAGAATTCTGGGCTGGAAAAGGAGCAAATATTAGAGACCTATTCTGCACAACTCCAAAAGTCCTGAAACTCCAAGGGAGTCATTTTTAGAATATATAACAAATATTGGGCGAAGGAAGCACTAGAGGGGGCCACCCACCATCCACGAGGGTGGGGGGCGCGCCCCACCCCCTGGGCGGCCCCCCTGCCTCGTGGTCCCCCTAGCAGGCCTCCGGTACCCATCTTTGGCTATATGAAGTCTTTCGCCCTGGAAAAAATATCATAAGCAAGCTCTCGGGATGAAACTCTGCCGCCACGAGGCGGAACCTTGGCGGAACCAATCTAGGGCTCCGGCGGAGCTGTTTTGTTGGGGAAACATCCCTCCGGGAGGGGGAACTCATCACCATCGTCATCACCATCGATCCTCCAATCGGGAGGGGGTCAATCTCCATCAACATATTCACTAGCACCATCCCATCTCAAACCCTAGTTCATCTCTTGTACCCAATATTTGTCCCAAAACCTTAGATTGGTAACTGTGGGTTGCTAGTAGCATTGATTACTGCTTGTAGTTGATGCTAGTTGGTTTATTTGGTGGAAGATCATATGTTCAGATCCTTTATGCATATTAATACCCCTCTGATTATGAACATGAATATGATTTGTGAGTAGTTACGTTTGTTCCTGAGGACATGGGAGAAGTCTTGCTATACGTAGTCATGTGAATTTGGTATTCATTCGATATTTTGATGAGATGTATGTTTTCTCTCCTCTAGTGGTGTCATGTGAACATTGACTACATGTTTGGGAAGTAATAAGTAGATGATGGGTTGCTAGAGTGAAAGAAGCTTAAACCCTAGTTTATGTGTTACTTCAGAAGGGGCTGATTTGGATCCATATGTTTCATACTATGGTTAGGTTTACCTTAATACTTCTTTTGTAGTTGCGGAAGCTTGCAAGAGGGGTTAATCATAAGTGGGATGCTTGTCCAAGGAAGGGAAGTACCCAAGCACCGGTTCACCCACATATCAAATTATCAAAGTAACGAACATGAATCATATGAGCATGATGAAAACTAGCTTGACGATAATTCCCATGTGTCCTCGGGAGCGTTTTCCTTTATATAAGAGTTTGCACAGGCTTGTCCTTTGCTGCAAAAAGGATTGGGCCATCTTGCTACACCTTATTTGCTTTTGTTACTTGTTACCCGTTACAAATCACCTTATCACAAAACTATCTGTTATCGATAATTTCAGTGCTTGCAGAGAATACCTTACTAAAAACTGCTTATCATTTCCTTCTGCTCCTCGTTGGGTTTGACACTCTTACTTATCGAAAGGACTATGATAGATCCCCTATACTTGTGGGTCATTAGCCCTCCTGTCTTGCCGCCTCCTCATGCACTCTTCAAACTACTTTTAATTTTCCTAATTTTTTAAATATTCCAAAACAGAAAAAAATTGCCATTGGAAACATTTTGGAGTTGGTTTACTTACCGTACCACATACCGATTCCTTTTCTGAGATTGAAACATTCTGGAAAGTCTCCTTTATGTACTCCTCCGGTGTTATGGTATTAATTATACTAGTCTCAACATTTATGAGAGTACCTGAGATATAATGTTTGATTCTTTGACCGTTTACCACGTTTGGATTAGTGCCTTTGGCGTTGTTTCCTTTGATGGCACCAGAATGATAGACCTCCTGTAACACCCACTATGCGGCTATATCCCCCATGTGTCGGGGCACGACTTAGAGGCATAGCCGCACGGTAGTTTTTTTGCAAGAGGGGTAATCTTCGCACAATCCCATGTACTGAATAAGAAAGGGCTAAAGAGTTGGCTTACAATCGCCACTTCAAACAATACACAAATAATTCATACATCATCCAAATACACTCAAAGACCGACTACGGTCAAATCCAACAGAAAAGGAAGATAAACCCCAAATTCTAGATCCCCGATCGTCCCAACTGGGCTCCACTACTGATCATCAGGAAAAAACGAAACATAGTAACGACCTAGATCCTTGTCGAACTCGCACTTGAGTTCGGTAGCATCACTGGCACTGGTATCCTCGGCACCTGCAACTGTTTGGAAGTATTCGTGAGTCACGAGGACTCAGCAATCTCACACCCGTGAGATCAAGACTATTTAAGCTTATCGGTAGGAGAAGGTAGTGAGGTGGAGCTACGGCAAGCACTAAGCATATATGGTGGCTAACATACACAAATAGGAGCGAGAAGAGAAGCAACGCAACGGTCGAGAAGCTAGAAGTGATCAAGAAGTGATCCTGAAGCTACTTACGTTCAAGCATAACACAAGACCGTGTTCACTTCCTGGACTCCGCTGAAAAGAGACCATCACGGCTAAACATGCGGTTGATGCATTTTAATTAAGTTAAGTGTCAAGTTCTATACAACCGGATATTAACAAATTCCCATTTGCCACATAACCGCGGGCACGGCTCTCAAAAGTTTATACCCTGCAGGGGTGTCCCAACTTAGCCCATCACAAGCTCTCACGGTCAACGAAGGATATTCCTTCTCCCGGGAAGACCCGACCAGTCTTGGAATCCCGGTTACAAGACATTTCGACAATGGTAAAACAAGACCAGCAAAGCCGCCCGATGTGCCGACAAATCCTGATAGGAGTCACACGTATCTGGTTCTCAGGGCACACCGAATGGGCCAGACGTCGGGTTAGCATAGACCCTGGTTTCCCAGGGGGCGCCGGACATCGCCCAGTTTGGACCAACACTCAAAGGAGCACTGGCCCGGGGGTTTAAAATAAAGATGACCCTTGAGTCCACGGAACCCAAGGGAAAAAGGCTTAGGTTTCAAATGTTAAAACCAAGGTTGGGCCTTGCTGCAGGAGTTTTATTCAAAGCGAACTGTCAAGGGGTTCCCATAACACCCAACTGCGTAAGGAACACAAAATCAAGGAACATAACAACGGTATGACGGAAACTAGGGCAACAAGAGTGGAACAAAACACCAGGCAAAAGGCCGAGCCTTCCACCCTTTACCAAGTATATAGATGCGTTAATTAAAATAAGACATATTATAATATCCCAACATATCCATGTTCCAACATGGAACAAACTTCAACTTCACCTGCAACTAGCAACGCTATAAGAGGGCTGAGAAAAAATGGTAACATAGCCAAACAACGGTTTGCTAGGAAGGTGGGTTAGAGGCTTGACATGGAGACATGGGAGGCATGATAAAACAAGTGGTAGGTAGTGCGACATAACGATAGAGCGAACAACTAGCAAGCAAAGATAGAAGTGATTTCGAGGGTATGGTCCTCTTGCCTGCAATGTTCTTAGAGTCGTCGAAAGCTTGATCCTCATTAGCGTACTCAACAGGTTCCTCGGTCACGTACTCATATCCCGGCTCTACCCAAGGCAAGAACACAAGCAATGGAACAACAATCAATCACGGTGCAATGCACAAGCAACATGATGCAATACATCGCATGATATGCAATGCCTATGCGTGCTTCGGAAGGGAAAGAATGATCAAGGCATCAACTTGGCAAACCAAGTATGCTGCTGGAAAGATGAGATGATTTCGGTTGAAATCGATATAAAGATCACCGGAAACGGATGCACGGTTTTCAATTGGCAAGCAAAACAAGAATGACGCAAAACTGCGATTAACAACACAATGGCACTTAGAATGCAACAAGAAACTAAGCTACTGCACTCCAACATAGCAACAAAGCATATGGCAGTGATGTACAAGAGATGATTGACAAAACATGAACACTGAGATACGGCTAAATCACACTAGAACATGTTCAAACAAGCATGGCAAAAGTGCAAAAGATATCAGCCTCACAGACTTAGTGAAAATACTAACATGTCAAAACAACATCAGGAAGCAATGTTTAGAGCAAGAAAACATCATGCTACAGGAACATATCATAGCAAACAAAGGCATGGAATTATTCTATTAAATGCATAGAACAAAACTCCCTTACTGAACATGAGCCAAAAAGGCACAGAAGATATTATTGGCACCCATGTAAACATAGCAAGTTTAATTAACAGTTTCAGACTGAAAAACAGAGCATGGCATAAACAGAATTATGATAGCCAATTTGTGAGCTCATGCCACTCATCACAAAGCATTGCATGACAAAACAAGCATACCAACCGTAAGAGTACATGTTCATGAAGCTAACCATGGCAAGAGCAAGTTAATAGGATGCATGGATCACTAGCAAAAACCATGGCAATATTGATTAACATGTTACCAATCCGCCAGGAACATTTGATAGCAAAAGTAGAGCAAGCAAAAGACATTCTAGAGCACTCCATAATTGCACCCAGGGGCATGAATGGATAGAGAATAACCACATGTTCAAAACATCCTTACTGAAGTATCCCAAAATAATCATGGATCTCAATGTAGCATCAATTTTACATGGCATCAGAATAACAGCAGGAAAAGGAGTTGGCAAAATTCTAAGTCCCTGAAAATAGCAACATTGTGGAGCCAACTTTGCATGCTTGTGCTAATCACCACATAGATCAAAAAAAATACAAGACTTTCACCTCTGTATATATGGCATGGTGTAGTTCAAAACACATGTAGACCTCATGCTCATATGGAACACACATCAACTGCAACAAAAATAACAAATCACCATGTTCTGATAAGCACCAGCAGTTAACATTTTATAGCACTCTTGCATCAATGAAAATTGCACCATAATGGACAGTAACATGCATGTAAATGCTTCTAACATTAAGAGCTCAACGAGACGAACATTTCAACATATCATAAACATGATTTGGAGCTACGGTCACCAAGATGTGGCATGATGAATAGGGGCATAAAACATCACACATTTGGGACTTAGACGAAAAACGGAGTCAACCTCGGGCTTGCAAGGAAATCGATGAGGCGGCGGATCTCGAGGTTCGCCGGAGACGTTCGCCGGAGATGAAGCCGGAGAGAAGGAGGGAGTTGGCCGCAGCTCGCCGGCGGCGTCGGGGCGCGGAGGAGGCCAGGGCGGTGCCGGATCCGGGGTAGATGATCCGGATCTGACCGGAGCTCAGTGAGGGCGGCGCCGGCCGGATCTGTAGCGGCAAGGCGGCGGGGACCAGCAATGTCGGCGAGCGCGGTGGCGGAGGCGACGCGCGGGAGGAGGAGCGGGGCGGCACGGGTGAGCGCCCGGGTCTGGAGGGCCGGCTTCGGGCCCCGCAGGCCGGCGGCGGGCATGGAGGAGTGAGTGGGTGGCGGCGGCTGACATGGCGGTGGGGTATTGGGCGCGGGCCGGCGGCGTCTGAGGTGGCGTCTTGCGATTGGCCATGGTGACGCGTCCGGTGGACACGTCCGGCGCGGACGGACTTGTCCGGTGGCGCAAGGTGGAAGAAGACTAGGGTTTGGACTACGAGATTTTTGGAGGGGTGCACATATTTATAGGTAGAGGGAGTTTGGAGTGTCCAACAGAGGTGCGGTTTTCGCCCACACGATCGTGATCCGACGGCGAAGAACATGGAGATGGTTTAGATGGGTTGTTGGGATGTTTTGGAGGGGTGTTGGGCTGCAACACACAAGGGGCTTTTGTGGTTACCCGATTAACCGTTGGAGCATCAAACGACCTCCAAATGGAACAAAATTTGACAGTCGGTCTACCGGTGGTGTACCAAGGCCACTTGAAAAATCTCGGCCCATTCCGAGAACGTTTAACTCCCGCTCACGAAAAGAGACAAGAGGGGTGCGTTGGGTGCATGTGGTAGTGTCGGATTTTGAAACGGACAACGGGGAAAATGCTCGGATGCATGAGACGAACACGAATGCAAATGCGATGCACATGATCACATGATATGAAATGCATGACATGAAAAAAAATGCAAAACGAATACAAATCCCAACCACAAAGGGAATCTCATAACTTAAAGCCAAAAATGGCAAGAGTCGGAGTTACAAATATGGCAAGTTACATCCGGGGTGTTACACCTCCTCGATAATGTAAGGGCCTTCCCATTTAGAGAGAAGCTTTCCTGCAAAAAATCTTAAACGAGAGTTGTATATCAAGACATGGTCACCTACATTAAATTCACGCTTTTGTATCCTTTTGTCATGCCATATTTTCTTTTTCTTTAAATAACTTGGCATTTTCATAGGCTTGGTTTCTCCATTCATCAAGTGAGCTAATGTCAAATAATCTCTTTTCACTGGCAAGTTTGAAATCATAGTTGAGCTCTTTGATTACCCAATAAGCTTTATGTTCTAATTTAAGAGGTAAGTGACATGCTTTTACATAAAACATTTTATATGGAGACATACCCATAGGGTTCTTATAAGCAATTCTATAAGCCCATAATGCATCATCAAGTTTCTTAGACAAATTCTTTCTAGATCTATTAAAAGTTTTTTGCAAGATCGATTTAATTTCTCTATTACTCAATTCTACTTGACCGCTAGACTAAGGATGATAAGGATATGCAATTATGTGGTTGACATCATATTTAGCAAGCATTTTACGGAAAGCACCTTGAATAAAGTGTGAACCACCATCAATCATCAAATATCTAGGGACTCCAAACCTCAGAAAAATAACTTCTTTAAGCATTTTAATAGAAGTGTTATGATCATCACTACTAGTTGGAATAGCTTCTACCCACTTAGTAATGTAATTAACAACAACTAAAATGTGTATACCCATTAGAGGAAGGAAAAGGTCCCATATAGTCAAAGCCCCAAACATCAAATGGTTCAATAACAAGTGAGTAATTCATAGGCATTTCCCGACGTCTACTAATATTACCAATTCCTTGACATTCATCACAAGACAAGACATACTTACGAGCATCCTTGAAGAGAGTAGGCCAATAAAAACCAGATTGTAATACCTTGTGTGTAGTTCTATCTCTAGCATGGTGTCCTCCATAGGCCTCGGAATCACACTTGCGTAGGATCTATTCTTGTTTATGCTCAGGTACACCACGTCTAATAAAACCATCTACTCCTTTATAGAGGTGTGGGTCATCCCAAAAGTAATGTCTTAAGTCATAGAAAAACTTTTTCTTTTGCTGGTATGTGAAACTAGGTGGTATAAATTTAGCAACAATGTAATTAGCATAATCAGCATACCATGGAGCATTATGAGAAGCATTTACGACAGCTAATTGTTCACCTAGAAAGCTATCATCAATAGGTAGTGGGTCATCAAGAACATTTTCTAACCAAGACAAGTTATCTGCTACAGGGTTCGCAGCACCCTTTCTATCAATAATATGCAAATCAAATTCTTGTAGAAAGAGAACCCATCTAATAAGTCTAGGTTTAGCATCTTTCTTTTCCATGAGATATGTAATAGCAGCATGATCAGTGTAAACCGTCACTTTGGAATCAACAATATGAGATCTGAACTTATCACAAGCAAACACAACTTCTAAAAATTCTTTCTCAGTAGTAGCATAATTTCTCTGGGCACTGTCTAGAGTTTTACTAACATAATGGATAACATTCAATTTCTTATCAACTCTTTACCCTAGAACATCACCAACAACATAATCACTAGCATCACACATAATTTCAAAGGGTAAATTCCAATCAGGTGGTTGAACAATAGGTGCAGAAATTAAGGCTTTCTTAAGTATTTCAAAGGCTTCTACACAATCATCATAAAAAGAAAATGGGACATCTTTTTGCACGAGATTAGTGAGAGGCCTAGAAATTTTAGAGAAGTCTTTAATGAATCTTCTATAGAAAGCAGCATGACCAATGAAACTTCTTATACCTTTGATATATGTAGGACACGGCATTTTTTCAATAGTATCTACTTTAGCTTTATCAACTTCAATACCTCTTTCAGAAATTTTATGCCCCAAGACAATACCTTCATGAACCATAAAGTGGCACTTTTCCAAATTCAAGACAAGATTAGTTCCTTCACATCTTTGCAAAGCTTGATCAAGGTTGCTTAAGCAACCATCAAAAGAAGTCCCGCAAATGGAGAAATCATCCATGAAAACCTCAACAATCTTTTCAGAAAAGTCAGAGAATATAGTAGTCTTACATCATTGAAAGGTAGCAGGTGCATCGCCTAAACCAAAAGGCATACGTCTATAAGCAAAAGGACCGAAATGGCAAGTAAAAGTAATCTTTTTATCCTCTTTTGACATGGGTATTTGAGAAAAACTAGAATAGCCATATAGAAAGCAAAAGTGTGTATGCTTGGACAATCTTTCTAGCATTTGATCAATAAAAGTTAGAGGGTAATGATCTTTCCTAGTAGCTTTGTTTAATTTGCGAAAATCAATTACCATTCTATAGCCTGTAACAATTCTTTGTGGAATCAATTCATTCTTATCATTAGGAACAACAACAATACCTCCCTTCTTAGGGACACAATGAACAGGACTTACCCATCTACTATCAGCAATAAGATAGATTATACCTACTTCCAGAAGCTTTAATATTTCATTCCTTGCCACTTCTTTCATGTTTGTATTCAACCGCCGTTGATGATCAACGAGTGCTTTAGCATCAGGCTCCATATTAATTTTGTGCTGACATAGAGTGGGACTAATGCCCTTAAGATCATCAAGAGTATATCCAATAGCAATGCGGTGCTTCCTTAGAGTTTGCAACAATTTCTTTTCTTCATGCTCTGAAAGGTTAGCACTAATAATAACAGGATATATCTTATTTTCATCAAGATAAGCATATTTCAAAGTATCAGGTAATTGCTTAAGCTCAAACACGGGATCACCCTTGGGTGGAGGAGGATCCCCAAGAATCTCAACAGGCAAGTTGTGTTTCAAAATAGACATTTGGTTAAAGAATATTTCATCTAATTCGTTCCTTTCGTTCATAAACATATCATTTTCATGGTATAGCAAATATTGTTCTAAAGGATCAGTAGGAGGCACATTAATAGAAGCAAGACTAATAATTTCATCCTTAGTAGGCAATTCTTTATCACGAGGTTGTCTACGAAATTTAGAGAAATTAAAATCATGAGACACATCCCCAAAACTGATAGTAACAATTTCTTTCTCGCAGTCTATCCTAGCATTAACAACGTTCTAGAAAGGTCTACCGAATATAATGGGAGAAAAATCATCTTGTGGGGAACCAAGAACAAGAAAATCAGTAGGCTATTTTATTTTCCCACACAAGACTTCAACATCTCTAACAACCCCAATTAGTGATATAGTATCTCTATTGGCAAGCTTAATGGTAACATCAATATCTTCTATCTCAGAAGGTGCAATATCATTCATAATTTCTTGATATAAAGTAAAAGGAATTGCACTCACACTAGCACCCACATCACATAAGTCATGATAACAATGATCCCCTATTTTAATAGAAACTATAGGCATGCCAACAATAGGTCTATGTTTATCTTTAGTATCTGGTCTAGCAGTTCTAGCAGCTTCATCACAAAAATAAATAACATGCCCATCAATATTATCGGCCAAGAGATCTTTAACCATAGAAATATTAGGTTAACTTTAATTTTTTCAGGGGGTGTAAGTGTTCTAGTATAACTCGTACGAACCACAGTTGAAGCTTTAGCATGATACTTTATCCTAACAAGGAAAGGTGGTTCGCATATTAACATATTTTGGTACTAACTTATTCACATAGTGCCAAGTGCCAGTTGCTGTTTTCTGCATGTTTTTTACATCATAGGAAACCAATATCAAATGGAGTCTAAATGTAGTGAAACCTTTTGTGGATTGTTTTGGACTAGAAGACATCCAATGGGCCGGAGAAGCATCTGGGGGTGCTCCGAGGGGAGCACAACCCAGCAGGGCGCGCCTGGAGGCCCAGGCGCGCCCTGGTGGGTTGTGCCCACCGTGGTTGCCTCCCGAACCGCCTCTTTACTCTATAAATACCCCAATATTCCAGAAACCCTAGGGGAGTCGATGAAACTCAAATCCAGCCACGGCAAGTTCCAGAAACACTAGATCGAATCTAGACACCATCATGGAGGGGTGCATCATGTCCATTGGTGCCTCTCCGATGATGCGTGAGTAGTCCTCTGTAGACCTTCGGGTCCGTAATTAGTAGCTAGATTGCTTTCTCTCTCTCATTTGATTCTCAATACAATGGTCTCTTGGAGATCCATATGATGTAATTCTTTTTGTGGTGTGTTTGTTGGGATTCGATGAACTTTGAGTTTATGATTAGATCTATTTTTTTATCCATGAAAGTTATTTGAGTCTTCTTTGATCTCTAATATGCATGATTGCTTATAGCCTCATATTTCTTCTCCGATATTTGGGTTTTGTTTGGCCAACTTGATCTATTTATCTTGCAATGGGAAGAGGTGCTTTGTGATGTGTTCGATCATACGATGCTTGATCCCAATGACAGAAGGGGAACCGGCACGTATGTATCATTGCCATTAAGGATAACAAGATGGGGTCTATTTCTACATAAATAGATCTTGTCTACATCATGTCATCGTTCTTATTGCATTACTCCATTTCTCCATGAACTTAATACACTAGATGCATGCTACATGGCGGTCGATGTGTGGAGTAATAGTAGTAGATGCAGGCAGGAGTCGATCTACTAATCTTGGACGTGATGCCAATATAATGATCATTGCCTGGATATCATCATGATTATTTGAAGTTCTCTCAATTGCCCAATAGTAATTCGTTTACACACTGTTTGCTATTTTTGTCGAGAGAAGCCACTAGTGAAACCAACGGCCCCGGGTCTCTTCTTTATTATATTTTCCTTTGCGATCTATTTTCCTTTTCTTTTATTTTCAGATCTATTAAACCAAAAATACCTTTCTGCAATTTATTTTATTTGGCGTTTGATCTATCAACTTATTACAACTTTCTCACATCCGTTTGCCAATTTCCGGCGCCATTACCCGAAAGGGATTGACAACCCCTTTAATACGTCGGGTTGCGAGTATTTGTTATTTGTGTGCAGGTGATGTTTACGTAGTGTTGCCTGGTTCTCCTACTGGTTCGATAACCTTGATCTCATCACCGAGGGAAATACCAATCGTTGTTGTGATGCATCATCCCTTCCTCTTTGGGGAAATACCGACGTAGTTCTAGCTGACATCAAAACGAATTTCTGGCGCCATTGTCGGGGAGACATCATCAACATCTACCAGGTTCCTAATCACAATTCTCATCTCCTCGCAATTTAAATTATTTGTCATTTGCCTCTCATTTTCCTCTCCCCCACTTCATGAAAATTTGCCATTGAAGGCAAGTTCGGGGGCTACTGAGAGAGTCCTGGATTATGGGGTCTTCGGGTGTCCGGGCCATGTAGCATGGGCCGGACAGATGGGCCGTTATAGAAGGCCTTCCCCCGTGTCTGGATGGGACTCTCCTTCGTGTGGGTGGCATGCTTGGCGTCCAGATGTATGATCTCCTTTCTGTGTAAACTGAAGGATTTAGTCCGTAGAGGCTATCAGAATTCATATAGGCTAGGCAGATAGGGTTTAGCCATTACGATCTCGAGGTAGATTAGCTCTTGTAACCCCAACACTCCTCAAAGTCAATCAAGCAGGAAGTAGGGGTTTACCTCCATCGAGAGTGCTCGAACCTGGGTAAACACCATGTCCCCTTTGTGTCCTGTTACCTTCAATCCTCAGACGCACAATTCAGGACCCCCTACCCGATATCGGCCGGTTTTGACACTGACATTGGTGCTTTCATCGAAAGTTGCTCTGTGTCGCCAATGGAAGGATCAACGGATCGCCTTGTCATTAATGACAACATCACCTCTGGAAGGGCCCTAGCCTCAGGACAAGTCCTCCAGCTCGGCTATTTCACCATGGGTTCACGCCTGGACTTTAAGCCAAAGGCAGCCCCCACAATCGCCAAACATCACCTCCGCATCAGCCCCGAACACTTCGAAAAGATGGATCCAGCAGATGTCTCATCCTTGAACGAACTGCTAGATTGCAACGCCGCCCTGGGATTCACAACAAACTATGATCTGATTGAGCTTAAACCCGATCAGAGGGAAATCAACTCCCTACCGATCACCCATCTGGTGGCGGTTGTGGAGGAGCGCGCCGAGAATACTTCTCCCCCTAAGTTATGAACAAGCTATGTTTGGATTTCCGGGCCCTGCACGCCGGATATCCGACCACGAGAAGAGACCGTATGTCCTCCAAACATAAAATCATGCATCGAGCCTGAAAGTCTCCAGGACCCTCTAGATCCTGGACTAGCGACCTCGGAGATTCTTCAAGCTCCGGATTCAATGGCGGGTCAGGGTTTAGTATTTCCTGCACACCCACCACAAACAATATTCCCCAAGCAATTCAGGTCCTCCAGATGTATGCAACCTAATGTACGTACAACAGCAGCCTCAGCAAACGGTCAATCACTTTTGGGCCAGGTTCCTCCTTGTTAAAAACAAGATTAAGGACTGCTGCGATGAAGATGCGGTTTCAGTCTTCTACCGCAAATGATGGATGAGGTAATCCTCAATGCCCTCAACCGCCGCCGCATACTGAACTTTGCAGATTTGACACACATAGTACAAAAGTGCTTCGCAATGGAAAGCGCTTGGAAAGCTCAGACAGCCTGATGGGATCCCCCTGCCTTCAAGAAGTCCACAGGACGGGCAAAAAGGATGCACCCTTACGGGCCACTCGACTATCATCTCATTGACAAGAGAACCAAATCCTTCACAGGACATAGAACTGTCCTTAACGAACTGCTCGACAAGCCCTGTCAAATAAACACTACACCGAATACCGAACCAACACACAGCCTTCGGGCATGTTGGGTGCTCCGGCAAGTAGCTAAGAGTGGAGGCTATCCTCACCAACATCACCCCGGTGACGCACTCTTCGGAGGTCGAAGATCTCAATGTCTTTACGGTCTTCAGGACCTTTTCCTCAAATAATCGGCGCAAAAGGGCGCTCCGCGACCTCGCCGAAGTCAACCACATAGCTGCAATAAATCTCTGGAATGGTATGGCAATAACTTTTACTGTCGATGATGAACCAAGGGCCAGATCAATCCGAGCACCTGCCGCCTTTGTCTTAAACCCAATTATGGATGGCATCAGGCTCACTAAAGTGCTCATGGATGGCGGCAGCAGACTGAACATCATCTATGAGGATACCCTCCAAAAAATGCAAATGGGCAAAAGTCGCATCGAGCAAAGTGGCACCACCTTTCGAGGCATTATCCCCAGTCGAGAAGCATGAAGCTCGGGGAAAATTAAGCTTGATGTGGTGTTTGGCACGCCGGAGAACTACAGGTCCGAAGAGTTGCTCTTCCATGTGGCACCTTTCAGTAGCGGATATCACACCCTTTTGGGGCGAGACACATTCACACGCTTCCAAGCTATACCCCATTACGGGTACATGATGCTCAAAATGCCAGCCCAACGGAGTTATCACAATCACCAGTGATCCGAATATAGCACTCCACGCCGAAAACAAAACGACATCTTTGGCCTTCAAGGCACTATCTGAGGCCCTCAAGGCCGAAGAGTTAACCACTCCACGTTCTATAGTGGACAAAGACGATGTAATCCTCGGTAAGAGGCCCAAGTCCACTTCTTTCAAACCAGCAGACGAAATAGTTAAATTTCAAGTGCACCCGATGGATCCCAACAAGAAAGCTTCCATCGGAGCACAGTTGGATCCGACGTTCGACGTCGCCTGACGAGCGTTCCTGCGCGAGAATTGGGACATCTTCGCCTAGCACCCTTCGGATATGCCGGGAATACCATGCAGACTGGCTGAACACAGCCTCAACATAATAAAGGGGTTCATACCAGTCAAGCAAACGCTGCGACAATTTTTCGAACCCAAACGACACGCAATGGGGGAGGAGCTAGCCAAGCTACTTGACGCCGGGTTCATCAGAGAGATCAAACACCCAGACTGTCTGGCAAATTTGGTCATGGTGCCAAAGAAGGATAAATCCTGGCGCCTCTGTGTCGATTTTAAGGATTTCAATAAGGCTTGCCCTAAGGACCCTTTCTCACTACCCCGCACAGACCAAATAATTGACGCCACTGCAGGACACGACTCACTGTGTTTCCTCGACGCATACTGCGGATACCATCAAATCAAGATGAAGGAGTCCGACCAAGCTGCAACATCATTCATTACCCCCTACGGGCCTTTATTCTTCAACACTATGCCTTTCAGGTTCAAAAATGTCGGCGCCACTTACCAACGCACGATTCAAACATGTTTGGAAAAGCAAATCGGCAAGCAGTGGAGGCATACGTCGATGATGTTGTCATCAAGACTAAACACGTCGAATCATTAGTGGACGATCTACGAATCACATTCGACAACCTCCGAACATATGACATATGACTCAATCAGGAAAAATGTGTCTTCGGCTTTCCAGCCGAAAAACTACTCGGGTTCATCATTTCCAATAGAGGAATTGAAGCGAAACTGGCAAAAATCCGAGCCTTGTCACAATTGGCAACACCAACAGACTTAAAGCAAGTCCAAAAACTAGCCGGGTGTGTGGCAGCCTTGATGCTTTATCTCCAGATTAGGGGAGAAGGCGCTACCACTTTATCGACTCCTCCGACACACCCACCACTCCAAGAGGACGGAAGCGGCTAAAGCCGGATTGGAAGAAAAAAATATTTGTTAGCAAGTAACCCAATCCTTGCCACACCAAGTGTTGGCGAACGTATGTTGCTCTACATATCTGCGACTCATTAAGTAGTAAGTGCGGTGCTCGTCGTTGAACGACAGGAGGAGGGTCATAAATTCCCACTCCAGAAACCGATGTACTATGTATCGGCGGTTCTAACACCGTGCAAATCTCAATACCCACATTATCAAAAGATAGTGTATGCGGTCTTCATGGCATCCCGGAAGTTGCCGCACTACTTTCAAGAGTGTTCCATCACGGTGGCTTCTGAAGTACCACTCAATGACATCATAAACAATCGGGACACCACCGACCGCATCGCTAAATGGTCCATCGAGCTCTTACCATTTGAAATAACATACAAGCCACGCCGAGCTATTAAATCTCAGGTGTTGGCCGACTTTGTTACCGAATGGACAGAAGCCGAACTCCCCAAGGAGTACAACACATACTCCAACTAGGTAATGTACTTTGACGGCACTAAAATGTTAGCCAGATTGGGGGCTAGTGTGATCCTAACATCCCCAACATGGGACATAGTCCGTTACACGTATACAGACTCCAACAATGCGGCTGAATATGAGGCACTATTCCATAGTCTCCGAATGGCCGTTTCCATGGGCATACAACGCCTCGAGTTGCGTGGGGATTCGAACCTCATGATATCCCAAATAAATGGAGATTTCGATGCAAAAGATCCAAAAACGGCGGCATACCACAATGCCATACTCAAAATATCATCTCGGTTTAATGGGCTCGAGTTTCATCATGTCGCTCAAGAAAATAATCAGGCAGCAGACATCCTTGCTCGAATGGGCGCTAAACGTTACCCCGTCCCACCTAACACCTTTGTGGAAATGCTCTTCAAGCCATCCATGGTATGGCAGGACGAGAGCCACAACACTAGTCCGGATCCGATCACACCCCCGGTTGCTGAACACAAGTCTGATATCATCGGGGGCTCGGACACTGAAATGGCACCTTCCGCCCATTTAATCATGGTTGTCATCGCTCCATGGACCGAACCCTACAAAGGTGGGAGCTCCCAGATGACCAGAATGAAGCCCGTCGCAAAGTCGGACGCTCGAAAACCTACAAAGTTCATGAAGAAGAACTCTACAAGAAAAGTACTACTGGAGTTCTTCAAAGATGTATCTCCGAAGAGGAGGGACAGCAGCTCTTGGCCGAAATACATGCTGGCCTCGGTGGCCATCACGCGGCAGCCTGGGCCCTAGTAAGTAAGGCCTTCCGTACAGGTTTCTTTTGGCCGACGGCCTGAGCAGATGCACATGCACTTGTACAGCGCTGTGTCGGATGCTAGTTGTTCGCCAATCAAAGTCATATGCCACCCACCGCCCTAAAAACAATTCCCATTACCTAGACTTTTGCGGTCTGGGGGCTAGATATGGTGGGACCCCTAAAAGGGGAAACCATAAGAAGAAATATCTTCTGGTCATGGTGGATAAGTTCACTAAGTGGATAGAGGCCAAACTAGTAAAAACTGTTGAAGCCGGGCCGGTGATCGACTTTATATCCGACGTTGTGCACCGCTATGGTGTCCCAAACAGCATTATCACTAACAATGGCTCTAACTTCACAACCGATGAGGTGAAAAATTGGTGTGCTAATCTGGGCATTAAGCTCGACTACGCCTCGGTATATCACCCTCAAACAAACAGTCGGGTTGAACTGGCTAATGGCCTGATAATGAGTGGCATCAAACCCAGACTAGTGCGATCCCTAAGGGAGTCAGATAAACATTGGGTCGAGGAACTCGATTCCGTACTCTGGGGGTTGCGTACCATGCCCAATCGCATGACCGGATACACACCTTTCTTCATGGTGTACGGCGCAGAGGTTGTCTTGCCCTGCGACATTATTCATGACTCACCTCGAGTGGGAATGTATGAAGAGAGGGAAGCCGAGATCGATCAGTAGGACGACCTGGATGGCCTGGAGGAGGAGCGCAATGTTGCAAAAGCCCGTTCCGCATTCTATCAACAACAGGCTTGGCGATACTAAAACAAAGAAGTGCCGGGGAAGACTTATAACGTTGGTGAGCTTGTTTTATGCCTCCCAGAGAAGAAAAAGGACAAGCTCAAACCAAAATGGGAAGGTCCCTTCATTATAGATGAAGTTCTCACTGGAGGAGCCTATCGCCTTCACAATGCATCGGATAATCGCTTAGAGTCGAACCCGTGGAATGCTGCTCGGCTCCGAAGATACTACACATAAGTTCAACCATACTTCTTTTCGTTCTCTTTTTCTTTCTTCTCTTCATCTGTTTTTCATTTTCTCATTTTTGTACGATTTCCATGATATGTTCGGATAAGCTGAACACTTGAGAGGTACACATCATTAAATGTACACACCCCAGCATGACTGGGGTCTTCTGTAAATAGAAGCTTATCATTATCCCGAGCCTAGAGCTCACAATATATGTGTCATTTGCTCATATACATCCTTTTTTCCATTATATGCACCTCTATGACTTAAGTTTTTGCCAAGCTGGGTTGCCTTGATCCTATGCTTATGCCCTACGTTCCCGATTGTTCGGCTAGGGCATAAAGGGAGCGCCTCTGGGATTGTTACAACCGGGTTATCCGGACAGGTTCCTGAGACGGGTGAAGCCGAAAGCTAGCGTTCTTAAGGGAATAATTGGTCGGCAATCAAATGACAGATTGTTGCAGTATTGCAACTACTTTAAAACAATGCGAGACAGTTTTTCTGTATTATGGATCGCACACCCCGGCACGTGTACGCATAGTATGCTAACCCAAGGAAAGGAACCCTTAATAGAACTATTTTCCTTCGAAGATGTTTCTTACATATATAATATAACATACATTCCGAACTCAAATTTTGTCTGTTTGAGCACAATGACCTGGTTGCTTGGCTTCCGGATATAATACACACTTCTTTCATTTCAAAAAAAGTACCCGGAAACACTCCACCAGTTTTTGTTCGGAGGACAAAAGCCAAAGGCCTGCGATGACAAATTTTTCACATGTTCGGCTAAAAGGTACAGGTTGACTAATACAAACATCTATTCCTAATCTACTCCATCTATAAGACTGTCTAACTTACAGTCCTCCTGTGAGTACTTCACAGCTATCATTACTTGGTCATAAACCAACTTCACTGGAATTTCTTTCCCATCTGGTCCTTGTGGTCCTACTTGGGCCATATGATTTGGGTCCAGTTTAGTGAAGCGTGTCTTCACCATAGCCCAGGATTCTCATGCGCCTTCGCAGCAGGCGGAGGTCTTCCATAGCTTGAACCGGCACTGGGCACCTTTGAACATGTCTGCCAGGCCCTCCATACTTTCCGGAGGGGTATCAGATGGCCATAAAGCTTTCACCATACTTTTATGGCTTTTCGGGCCCGAGCATGTACCACAGACAGTTCCTTCAGCATGTTGCCTTGAAATCTGGATACTTCTTCCTCGGGTCGACCAGTCAACAGGCCTGTGGCAACCGAGTCATGACATTTTTAATTAAGGGATTGCACATAAGCACCTAGCATGGTTCTAAATAAGAGAGGAAGACATACCGAACATGTCGCCTTTCAGCTTCTCATTTTCCTTCTGAGCGGCCCATAACTGAGCCTTTAAGCTCTCTATCTCTTCGGATAGTTTTTCTTTATCCCTGTCATGTTTATTCTTCCTGGACACACTCGTTGTGCCCCTTTTAATTTCCGCCAGCTCGGCGGTGACAACATTTAACTGTGTCTGATTTGCTTCTAGATCCTAGGACAATGCGGTATTTTTCTCTTTGAGAACCCGCGGGTGATAGCGATCCTTAAATCGGTTTAACTCACCTCTTAATGTCTCGGGGGCTACTGGCATATGACTATCACGAATTGCGTAAAATTTTACTTGAATGTCCTTCGAGAACAGCTGAATGACTCCGGCAAGTTCGTGTCAAGCGGCTTGGAGATACGCATCCACCGAACTGAGTGCGGTAAACACTTGTTCGGAAAACACCGGAGCCTGCATAGCCTCTTTCAATCGACAGTGATTCATCATGCTTTCCACTTTGGAATTCGTGATGGATATGTCATCCAGATCTTCTTAAGGAGGCGATACTGGCATTGCATCGGCTCGCATCCTAGTTGACGAGTCCGGCACCGGACCAGTGGACATTCGGCTAATCAGGCGTTTTTCAACCGTCGGTCGCGGACTCCTCCTGATGTCAACTATAAAAGGAGACTTTTCACAATTTGGACTCATGACTAGGAATGTATTAGAGCACACATACCTCTTGGAAGGCTGTGAGGTCTCCACAGCACTCCTGGTCCCTTTTCGCTTTGAACAACGACCTTGCCTAGAGTCGCCCTTGAGGGAATATGGTCCCTAGAGCGCTGATCCTATTAAGATCCAGATCAGTACAAGAGATAGAAATGCAGATAAGGATTTCCTTTTAAGGACCCTCTGAATACTCACAATGCAGAAGGGATAGAGGTGGGGGTAGTTGGCGGTAATAGCCACCTCCGAACCGTCAAGGCTTGCTTGATAAAATACCCCTTCATCAAACTCTACATATATGTCCAGATCCTCATAAAATCCAGGATCTTTATCATGGTTATGATCCTCTAGCTGGGGAGCGGGATAGTGGACGTCCTCGGTAATCTTCCTCCATGACTGTTGGTGGCAACAAAGGTCAAATTTGATTAAGTGTCTGTAAAGCAAAAAAAATAAATACAGACGATCGAAATCTTACCCATTCAATGGGGGTGTACATGGAATAACCCTCCCCGCAGTTTAACCAGAGAAACTCTTCCTTCTCACCCTTATATAGATCGACCAAGATTGAGGCCAGTTCGGCTGGAGTATTCGGACCCTTCCGTCTGTAGCGGGATGCATCGTCTTCTTTGTTGTAACACCATAAAGGGGTTACTCTGGATTGAAGATGCTGGACACACCTCTTTATTGCAATGGCCATAACCTCAACTATCGAGAGTTTAGTATGGGCTTAGAGCCTGACCTTGCTGACCAATCTCTTTATCTCTGCACTTTCCTCTTCCTTGGGGCTTCAGGGACACCAGTTGAGGCGCTTCTTTAAAGGCGCACTGGAAAATTCAGGGAGGCCACGCCGAACTGGATCCGACAGCGGAACGTCGTCCATATAGACCATTTCGAAGACTACTCCTAGTATACCTCTTTAGGTGTTCCTACGAGGTGTCCCGATCCGGCTATGCGCCATACTTCAGCGCCGCCCACTTCAAATATGGAACCTCCCCGGTGGCAGGGAACGAGGCAAAAGAACTTCATCCATAATTCAAAATGGGCCTCGATGCCTAAGAATAGCTCACAGAGTGTAACGAAACCTGAGATGTACAAAATCGAACCTAGGGTGAGGTTGTGTAGTTGGATTCTGTAAAATTCATATAACCCCCTAAGGAAGGGATGGATTGGAAATCCCAGGCCCCGTAACAGGAATGGGACGAAGCACACCCTCTCCTCCTTATTGGGGCTAGGGAAGTTCTCAGTCATCGAGTCGTTGCATGGGGGGGTAACCCTGCGTCTGGAGTCGGCTTAGCTGAAGATGAGGCACATAGCAACTCTGCTAATCACCCTCTTGAGGTCCACAGGGGCGGGAGGAGGAGCCTGGGGCACCAATCATGCTGGAAAGCTTTGTTCGTGGCTAATCTTGACGGTTTCCCTGTTGCGTGATGTGAGATGGCATTAGGAAATCTACATCTCCTTATATAGATGTTATCTGAGCACGGAGAGGGGCTTATTTCCAAAAAAGCATGCACCATACATATTGACTTGGCACGCGGAAATCAAAGCATCAACAGGGGGAATCGTAAAAGACAAAAATGTCGAGGTTATCGCCGGACTGTCGTTGGTCCGAAATATAATGAAGAACCCGCCTTGCAAAGACGAAGACATGAGTCGGATACTACGTCGTCATTGAAGGCGAGTTCAGGGGATACTAAGGGAGTCCTGGATTATGGGGTCTTCGGGTGTCCGGGCCATGTAGCATGGGCCGGACTGATGGGTCGTGATAGAAGGCCTTGCCCCGTGTCCGGATGGGACTCTCCTTTGCATGGGTGGGAAGTTTGGTGTCTAGATGTATGATTTGCTTTCTCTGTAAACCGACTTTGTACAACCCTAGGCCCCGCCGGTTTCTATATAAACTGGAGGGTTTAATTCGTAAAGGCTATCAGAATTCATATAGGCTAGGCAGCGAGGGTTTAGCCATTACGATCTCGAGGTAGATTAACTCTTGTGACCCCAATACTCATCAAAGTCAATCAAGAAGGAAGTAGGGTTTTACCTCCATCGAGAGGGCCTGAACCTAGGTAAACATCGTGTCCCCTTTGTCTCCTGTTACCTTTGATCCTCAGACGCACAGTTCGGGACCCCTACCCGAGATCGGCCGGTTTTCACACCGACAGTAGTCACAATGACTCAAGAGAACAACAAGTTGTGTCTTTTCTCCAATACCAACAACAATGATTTTATTGGCACTCCCATTGCTCCTCTCACGACTAGTGCGGAGTCTTGTGATATTACTACCGCTTTGCTGAATCTTGTTAGAAAGATCAATTTTCTGGTACTTCTAATGAGGATGTCGCGTCCCATCTTAACACATTCGTGGAATTATGCGGTATGCAAAAGAAAAAAGATGTGGACAATGATGTTGTGAAGATGAAATTATTTCCATTTTCTTTGCAAGATCATGCAAAAATTTGATTTTCCTGTTTGCCTCGCAATAGTATGATTCTTGGAACAAGTGCAAAGATGCTTTTATTACTAAATATTTTCCGCCCATAAAAAATATTTCCCTTAGAACCCAGATCATGAATTTCAAGGAAGTTGAACATGAGCATGCTGCACAATCTTGGGAAAGGATGAAAATGATGCTTAGGAATTGCCCAACTCGTGGGTTAAATCTTTGGATGATTATACACAATTTTTATGCGGGGTTTAATTTTGTTTCTCGTAATCTTTTAGATTCCGCCACGGGTGGTACTTTTATGGAAATTACTTTGGGTGAAGCCACCAGATTTCTTGATAATATTATGGAAAATTATTCACAATGGCATACAGACATAGCTCCAAGTAGTAAAAAGTTAATTCAGTTGAAGAAATTTCTTATTTGAGTGAAGAAGCTGATGCTCTTATGAAATTGGTTGCTAATAAAAGTGCTCCCATTGATTTTAATGATGTCCCTTTGTATACTTTGATTGAGCAAAATAGTGATGTCGTAGATGTGAATTTTATCTCGCAAAACAATTTCAACAACAACGCTTATAGAGGTAATTTTAATCCTACGCCTTTTCCTAGCAATTCCTCTAATAATTATGGTAATCCTTCTTATAATAATAATAGGAACACCTCTGATCTTGAGAATCATATTAAAGAATTTATCAACACTCAAAAGGTTTTCAATGCTACAATGGAGAAAAGTTGAATAAGATTGATGATTTGTTTAGAAGTGTTGATATAATTTCACATGATGTAGAAAATCTCAAGATGAAATTTTTTGTTCCTAAGGTTGAGTAATCAATTAAAGTTCTTTATGTTTTATGGATGAAAGTAAGAAAAGAACCGCTATTCTTAGAGCTAGAAGAGATTTTTAGAAAAAGCGTTTTCTAGTGATTGCTTTCATAAAAGTGACGAAGATCTTAAAATGATTGGTGTTTCTTCTATTGATTCCTTGTTTAGAAAAATTGATATTGGTGATAAAGGGACTGTAGAAGAGTCAACTTTAGCTAGAAGGCGTCTCGATAATTCGGAGTGTGAAAATCTTGTTGAGAAAATTGATAAAAGTGGGTTTGAGGAGGTCAAAACTTTAACTAGTAATGTGCCCACTCTTTTGGATTACAAAGACTTTAATTATGATAGTTGATATTTGATTGATTGTATTTCTTTGTTGCAATCCATGATGAATTCACCCTATTCTTATGAACAAAATAAAGCTTTTACTAAACATATTGTTGATGCTTTGATGAAAGCTTTGGAAGAAAAATTGGAATTAGAAGTTTCAATTCCTCAGAAATTGCCTGATGAGTGGAAACCTACTATCAAAGTCAAGATTAATAATTATGAGTGTTTTACTTTATGTTACTTGGGTGCTAGTGTTTCTATAATTCCGAAATCTTTATGTGATGTGCTTGGTCTTACCGATATTGAAGTGTGTTCTTTAAATTTGCACTTGGCGGATGCTACTATTAAAAAGCCTATGGGAAGAATTAATGATGTTCTTATTCTTGCAAATAGGAATTATGTGCCCATAGATTTTATTGTTCTTGATATTGATTGCAATCTGTCTTGTCCAATTATTCTTGGTAGACCATTTTTACGTACTATTGGTGCCGTGCTTGATATGAAAGAAGGCAATATTAAATTTAAATTTCCACTAAGGAAGGGTATGGAACACTTCCCTAGTACAATAATTAGGCCACCTTATGAATCATTCATGAGGGCATCTCATGGATCTAGAAACAAAGATGACAATACTTAGATCCTTGCTTTATGCCTAGCTAGGGGCGTAAAACGATAGCGCTTGTTGGAAGGCAACCCAATGAATAAGAATTATTTTTGATTTCTGTTCTTGAGTTTTTGATCAATTATGCTACTATTGTGATTGTGTTTTTGTGTTTTAATTAGTGTTTCTTCCAAGCAAAGCCTTTAGGATCTTCCTGGGTGATAGTTGACTTGATCTTGCTGAAAAACAGAAACTTTTGCGCTCACGAAAGTAATTCTCATTTTAACAGGAGTGTGATAAAATACCAATTATTCAAACAAAAGATTAATGTACAAATTTCTCACATGTTCCTAATTTTGCAGAATTTTTTGAGTTACAGAAGTATTCTAAATATCCAGATTGTTATAGACTGTTCTGTTTTTGACAGATTCTATTTTCTTTGTGTTGTTTGCTTGTTTTGATGATTCTATGCTTTTCTTTGAAGAGTTTTTGCCATAGAAAAGTTGGAATATAGTAGATATAATGCAAGGATAAAATATGAATGGGTTTGCAACAGTACTTATAGTAGTGATTTTTTTTCTTACACTAACGGATCTCACGAAGGTTTTGTTGAGTTTTGTGTGATTGAAGTTTTCAAGTTTTGGGTGATGTTACGATGGATGAAAGAATAAGCAGTAAGAAGGGCCTAAGCTTGGGGATGCCCATGGAATCCCAATCTATTATCCAAAGTGAAGCAAGCAACTAAGCTTGGGGATGCCCGAGTGGCATCCCCTCTTTCTTCTAACGACCATCGGTATTTTGCTCGGAACTATATTTTTATTCGTCACATAGTATGAGTTTTGCTTGGAGCGCTTGTATGGTATGAGTCTTTGCTTGTTTTTCTTTGTGTTTTAAGTCTTTAATCCTTGCTTTACACACCTATTTTAGAGAGCCAAAATTATGCCATGACTTATTAGAATTGCTCTCTATGCTTCACTTAAATCTTTATGAGCTATGGAATTGCTCTAGTGCTTCACTTATATCTTTTTGAGCACGGTGTGCTTTGTTATTTTTGAAAAAATGCTCTCATGCTTAACTTAGATTTATTTGAGAGTTAGTAATTTTTTAATAAGTTCTCTCTTGCTTCACTAAAATTAATTTGAGAGAAATAAATATTATGCTCATGACCTTCACTTATATTTGTTTGAGCTTATCAAAAGCAACACATGAAAATTAGTTATAAAGTGTTAGATATCAAAGAAGGATATAACAAAAAATTTCATGAAGATCATTAGACAAAATAAACTTGATTCCTTGTAATAGTTTTGAGATATGATGATGTGATATGTGAGTCATGTTGATGAGTAATTATGCTTTAGTAAGAATATTGGTGTTAAGGTTTGTGATTCCATATGCAAGCACGAAAGGCAATAGTTATGCAATGAGATCACATCCTACTTGTGGTGCATTATTCGGTGTTAATTATGCTTAATGCTCGCTTATGAGATTATTCGTTTCTTGGTTGGTCCCTTCTCAATCTTTTGCTAGCCTTCATTTTGCACTAAGTATGATCACTACTTGTGCATCCAAAATCCTTAAACCAGTTTTGCCACATGAGTCCACCATACCTACCTATATGTGGTATTCTTTTGCCGTTCTAAGAAAATTTGTATTTGCCATGTCTAATTTTCAAAATAAATTTCTTTTTTGTGTGCTCGTACCGCTCATGAATCGGTAGGGGGTGGCTAATATATATTTCCATGCTAGATATTTTATTCTCACGATGAGTGTTTATTCACTTGTCATTGCACGAGAGTAAGGAAAAGGTATTAGGGATGCCCAGTCCCGAAATGAAAAATGAATTTACTTTAGGTTGTCAAATAATAAATTCCTTGGGAAGTGTTGGTATGAAAGACACCCGTGGATATGGCTAGCCATGGAAAGTGAAAGTATGGTGGAAAAGGAATAAACTTTAATTTCTATTTGGAAACCGCCTATGATATATCTAGCATGGAAAGTATAGGGAACTTCTCGATCGTTCTCATTGACAGGAAAAGCATGCCTCCCAAAATGTTTTTATCTCTATGTTTTTCGCTTTGAGCTCTGGCACCTCCGGAAATCCCTACTTACCTCCGCGAAGGGCCTTTCTTTTATTTTATGCAATTTTTATTTTTAATTTGAGTCTCCATCTTCTCTTATAAAGCACCAACTAGGGGACACTATGATCGTACTTGAGCATTGGGTGTAGTTAATATGCGAGTGTGTTTCATGAATGGATCAATGATTGAGCATGATGGTCTAGGTATAACTTATTTTAGCGTTGATATTTTGAAAGACATGGTTGCTTGTTGATATGCTTGAGTATTTAAGTCTCATGTAAAAACTAGACTATTGCTTTGAACCATATAAAAAGTCCACATGTCCATGCTATAATGAAAAGAATATGAGATGAGCATGTTAGGCAACATTCCACATCAAAAATTATGTTTTTATCATTTACCTACTCGAGGATGAGAAAGTCTTAAGCTTGGGGATGCTGATACATCTCCAACGTATCTATAATTTTTGATTGTTCCATGCTGTCATATTATCATTGAGGGAGTCCTGGATTAGGGGGTGTCCGGATGGCCGGTCTATACCTTCAGCCGGACTCCTGGACTATGAAGATAAAAGATTGAAGACTTCGTCCCGTGTCCGGAAGGGACTTTCCTTGGTGTGGAAGGCAAGCTTGGCGATACGGATATACAGATCTCCTTCCATTATAAACGACTTTGTGTAACCCCAACCCTCTCCGATGTCTATATAAACCGGAGGGTTTTAGTCCGTAGGACAACATACACAACAACAATCATACCATAGGCTAGCTTCTAGGGTTTAGCCTCTTGGATCTCATGGTAGATCTACTCTTGTACTACCCATATCATCAATATTAATCAAGCAGGACGTAGGGTTTTACCTCCATCAAGAGGGCCCGAACCTGGGTAAAACTTTGTGTCCCTTGCCTCCTGTTACCATCCGGCCTAGACGCACAGTTCGGGACCCCCTACCTGAGATCCGCCGGTTTTGACACCGACATTGGTGCTTTCATTGAGAGTTCCTCTGTGTCGTCGTCGTCAGGCTCGATGGCTCCTACGATCATCAATAGCGATGCAGTCCACGGTGATACCTTCCTCCCCGGACAGATTTTCGTCTTCGACGGCTTCGCACTACAGGCCAATTCACTTGTCCATCTGGAGAAGATCGAAAGCTACGCCCCTGGCCGTTAGGTCAGATTTGAAAGTTTAAACTACACGACTGACATCTGCGGGGACTTGATCTTCGATGGATTCGAGCAACTACCGAGCGCGTTGCACTGTCACGACGAGCATGATCTAGCTCTGCTGCCGAACAGTGCCCTGGAGGCCGCACCCGCATCGGCTTCGACCTTTAATTCGTAGCCAACTGCACCGATCGAGGATGGGTGGTTGGACGCTGCCTCGGGGGCTGTAATCCCAACGGCGATCGAGCCGAACACCAGCCCCGCACGCCGCGAGACTCGTGACTCCAAGAAGCCGGACTCCTCTCCGGACTCCGAACCCTCCGCGCCCCTGCCGATCGAATCCGATTGGGCGCCGATCATGGAGTTTACTGCTGCGGACATCTTTCAGCACTCGCCTTTCGGCGATATTCTGAAGACACTAAAGACTCTCTCTTTATCAGGAGAGCCCTGGCCGAACTACGGTCAGCAAGGTTGGGATACAGACGATGAAGAAATTCAAAGCCCACCCACCATCCACTTTGTAGCCACTGTCGATGATTTAACCGACATGCTCGACTTCGACTCCGAAGACATCGACGGTATGGACGCCGATGAAGGAGACAATGAAGAACCAGCGCCCATTGGGCCCCCGAGCGCCACCTCGTCATATGACGTATACGTGGTGGACGCACCAAAAGATGATGACAAGGAGCGGAAGGACGCACCGAAGGCCTGTTCCCTCGAAAAGCAGTCAAAGCGGTGACGCAAGCGCCGCCCCAAATCCCGCCTCGATAAAAATAGCGATCACACAGACCCAGCGCTGGAGCAGGGCGAACCGCTGCCGGACAACGGTAATCCGGATAACCAAACCGAACAAACAAATTCTATCAAGGATAATGGTCCGGACAACATAACGCCGGACAGGCACCCGGAGTAGCAGAATACCCGTAAAAGGCTTGTTGCCACCGCAAGGAGTCTGAAAAAGCAGAAGCAAAGGCTCAAGGCTGCACAAGACACACTCCAAATCAGATGGAGTAAAATACTCAACACAGCAGTGATGTACGGTGATAGTCGCCCCTCCAAGAGCTACCCAAAGCGGAAGCTGCTACCTGAATTCGATGAGGATGCCTCAGACCCCCCATAACCAAATATCAAAGCAGCCACCTGGTCGGATAGACGACCCCTCTATCAACACAGAGCGGCATACAACGCCACTCATAATACAACACGCGACCCATGCGAGGGCTCGCACCCAAAGGACGATGCAACAAGATCCATCTATGGACCATGCAAGCGCCCCCCAGCATACAATGCAACACAACAAACATCCGAACAACGCGGTACACCCAGCTACAGGGGTGCCGCACACCCCCTATGTTTCACTGATGAGGTGCTGGACCATGAATTTCCAGAGGGATTCAAACCCGTAAACATAGATACATACGACGGAACAACAGACCCAGGGGTCTAGATTGAGGACTACATCCTTCACATCCATATGGCTCGAGGAGATAATCTCCACGCCATCAAGAACTTACCCCTCAAGCTCAAAGGGCCGGCTCGTCACTGGCTTAAAGGACTCCCCGAAAGCTCCATTGGAAGTTGGGAAGAGCTCGAAGACGCCTTTCGGGCAAATTTTCAAGGGACTTATGTCCGACCTCCGGATGCGGACGATTTGACTTATATAACTCAACAGCCCGGAGAGTCAGCCCGAAAGCTTTGGAACATGTTTCTTACTAAAAAGAACCAGATTGTCGACTGTTCGGATGTCGAAGCCTTGGCAGCTTTCAAGCACAACGTCCGTGAAGAATGGCTCGCCAGACACCTCGGCCAAAATAAGCCGAGAACGATGGCCGCATTAACAAACCTCATGACCCGCTTTTGCGCGGGTGAGGAGAGCTGGCTAGCCAGATGCAGCACCAGCTACCCCAGTACATCTGAAGTTAGAGATGGAAACGGGAAATCACGGCGCAACAGCAATAACAAGCGCCGGAATAAAGAAGACGGCACGAAGGGCACGGCAGTAAATGCCGGATTCAAAAGCTCTCGGCCAGGTCAAAAATCACCCACTAAAGGCACCAGGGATGAACTGTCCAGCCTCAGCAAAATTCTGGACCAAGTATGTCAGATCCATAGTACCCCTAGCAAACCTGCTAATCATACCCACAGAGAATGTTGGGTCTTCAAGCAGTCCGGCAAGCTCAACGCCGTACACAAGGGGGAGGATACACCAAGTGAAGACGAGGACGAGCCTCCCAAGCAAGACACGGGGGAACAAAAGAAATTTCCATTGGAAGTCAAAACAGTAAACGTGTTACACGTGATCAAGGGAAAAAACAATGCAGCACTCCCAGGAAAATATACCCAAGTGCCTGTCACCGCGAAGACCTGCCACTGGCCGTCTCAACTGATCACTTTCGACCATCACGATTACTCAGCAAGTATCCGACACGCAGGATGGGCTGCCCTGGTATTAGACCCAGTAATTGGCGGATATCACTTCACGCGAGTCTTGATGGACGGCGGCAGCAGCCTAAACCTAATATATCAGGATACAATCCGCGGGATGGGGTTAGACCCAACACAAATTCGCCATAGCAATACTACCTTTAAAGGAGTAACGCCAGGCCCAGGGGCTCGTTGTACGGGTTCCCTCCTACTACAAGTTATATTCGGCTCCCTCGATAACTTCCGTCGCGAGCATTTAACCTTCCACATCGCTCCGTTTCAAAGTGGCTATCAAGCACTGCTCGGACGAGAAGCTTTCGCTCGCTTTAATGCAATACCACACTACGCCTCCCTCACACTCAAGATGCCCGGTCCACGTGGCATCATTTCAGTGCACGGAAATATCAAGCGATCTCTGCGCGCCGAAGAGAGTGAGGCTGCCTGGGCAGCCGCACACTAAAGGCGCCCGGACTAGCGAAAGCATCCAATAGGTCGTCAAGACCTCAGACACAACTAATCGAGTCCGGCGCCGCTACTTATACCGAATAAATGGTCACACCCCTATTTGTCAATACAAGGGGCTCAACGCACGCAGACAAGTGGCAATTTCTTCTCATCTTGAATTATACATGGTTTCTTTAAAACTATCTTTTTGCACGACAACCTTTTTCACCTAAATTCCTCTCTTTTACAGACGATCATCGTGCTACACCCGTCCAGGATACGGCACAACGAAGACACAGGCGCAGATGTGCAGTAGGGACCCGCTCCAAGGATTCTTTTCAGATTAAGACCCTGCGTAAACCTTTTTTACTGTCTCTTGTTGATACACATCCACCGTCAAGAAGGATGCTGACGTCTTGGCATGTGGCCATGCCAGAACAATGCACGTACCTGTACACAAGGGGCTTCTTACAAAGGCCATTACTTAGGCCCGGTTTATACCACAAAGACCGAATACCTTAGGGAGTGCTCGGCGTCGCGAGTTTGGCCCTATATGCATCAGCTCCGAATCATTGTCTTTGGTCAAATGTTGGGTTTGCCCAGCTCCTGTGTTTTGGTGCCTTACGTTCTGCTTTACCGGCTAAGGTAGCACCAGGAGAACTACTATGATTGTGCCCTGGTTCATCCGGACGAGCACCTCAGTAGAGAAAGCCGAAAACTAACTGTCATGATATAGTGTGAGACTGGTCAACCACTCGATGACCTGTTGGAATGTTAGAATTCCTCCGCCTTAATGAAGGGTCGTTTTCCGGCCAGGCATGTACGCACCCCGGGATCGGGAGAGTGCGGAGCCACCAGGGGCTATCTAGTAGCCCCACTGTCAAACTCCTATGGCTAAGTGAAAGTGCTAAAGCATTATAGTCCGGTTGCCTCGCTCGCTCGGCTATCACCTCCTTAATAGGACCAAGGCATTGGGTTAAGTGTGAACGCGTGTTTTTGCAAGCACCTCCGCATTATATGCGTGGGGGTTGAAGCCGAGGACTGCAATCTTTCAGGTTACACACATGTATACATAAACGGCTGCCCAGGACGCATCATATTACTTTCAGGCAAAAGTATAAAAATAGCCTTATAAAAATCTATAAAAGCATTTCGCTTACAATGAGATCACATATCATTCAAACATAATATTTTTTGAGCACTGGGTCTCTATCAAACGAGCACCCTCAAGAACTTCCTCAAAGTAGTGCTCAGCAGCCCTTCGACCTATGGCCGAATCCCGCGCTGCAACAGTGGTGGCATCCATCTCCGCCCAGCATGCTTTAACACGGGCAAAGGCCATCCGTGCGCCCTCTATGCACGCTGACCTCTTCATCACATTAATGCATGGCACCACGTCAAGGAACTGCTACACCAAGATGAAATAGCTGTTCGGTTTTATCCTTTCCGTCCATAGCTGATCCACAACAGACCTCGTGGAGAGTCAGGACAACCTATTTAGTTCGGCCCATTCGGCTAATTGGCCAGACAGCTCGGGAGAATGGAATTGTCTCCAAAATAGTTGGTCTACTTCATGGTCCGTCTGACCCTGGAAGTACTTGGCCGCATCGGCAGCGCTCGTTGCCAAATCCATATACACATCCTCCAAACTCCACAACCGATCCAGAGGGGCATACCGTGGATCTCCGAACATCCTCTGCAGCATAAAGGATTTCCCAGCTACAATATCCCCGGCTTCCCGCAGCTCCTCCTTCTTTGCCCTGATAGCAGAGCGGAGGTCTTTTCCCGTCGCAGCAGCCTTCTCAAGGTCCAATGCCTTTGCCTGGTTTTCCTTTTCAAGAACCCGGCAACGGTCGGCGGCGGCTTTTAATTCCATGGCCATCTTGGCCATCTTATCTCGGCTCTCTCCATGCGCGGCCTTCTGGGCTTGCAACTCTTCGGCCGCCTTCAAAGCAGCCGCGTTACCCAACCTCGCTTGTTCCTTGGCTCAGGCAAGTTCTGCCCGCAAGGCTTCAACAGTGGCAGCTCCATCTGCAGTCACAACATATTAAAGATACTGGCATCATGCTGCTCTTCCTATGTGGCGTTTACCAGATAATGACACTTACCCTGTGCCTCGTCAAGACTTTTGTTAACAAGCTCGATGTCGGCGTCTGCCGCATCCAACTGCCATTCTAAATAGGCAAACTCGCTAGTCCGGCTAGCCACCGGAGCTTCCATCACCTGCACATAGAGGAAGTATGGTTATTACCTGGGAATATGATCCTCTGTTCGTCGTCGTTTCCGACGATGACTAGAGTCTCAGGGGCTACTATCTACACAGGGCACACCTAGCATGTGCAGGACTATCATACATTATTTTACCTACCTCAAAGCCTGTCAGTAGACTCATAAAAGCTTTATGCAATCCGCTTTCGGCGGATGAGATTCTCTCCATCACCGTATTCATCAGCACATGATGTTCATCTGAGATGGCCGCTCGCCCCACCAACTCCCTGAGAACATCCGATCGCACACTAGACGGTGCCGGACTCTTTTGTCTGCTCTCTTCGGGAGCCGGACACTGGGAGCTTCAGGGGTCAACGGGATTATCTTCTGGCCTCGCCGGACTCGGAGAGGCCCTCCGCGACGACACTTCAGGGTCGCCTGCTTCCGGAGCGGAGGAGTCCGGAGGAGGCGTTTCGCTCTCCCTCATCTCTGGAAGAAGATCCCCCGAAGACGAGCTCATTTGAGAGGGTCTAAGGCCCGAACTGCAAAGATATATGTGGTGGTTATTTTCTCAGAAGAAAAAGATGGCATATATGTACTATTAGAGTATTTCGGGTCACTTACGACTCATGGGAGAATTGATCCCCCCGCGGACTTTGTGCGGCAACAGCACCCCGCAAGGTAGGACCCTTTGTGGGAGACTTATTCTCCCATTTGGAAGCTTCGACTTCCGAATCCCCGGGCGCAGTCCTTTTCCTCCTCCGGTCGTCTTCTTTCATGGAGACGCTCGCTCCCTCGGTTAGAATGGGTAGCGTTGGAGGCCCGCGTCCGCCCGTATTATCCTCCCCGGTATCTTCCTTCAAGGGCTCCGGGCAGGGTGCGACCTGGAGCATCTTTTCCAGTACCGGATTTTCTAAACCCTCAAGGAGGGGGGCGAACACCGAATCAACTTCGCCTTCGTTAGCCAGTCCTGGTCAAAAAGCGAACTCTCAGAGATAACTTCGTAACAAATGAGAGATGGTATGTTCGGCCGGAAGATTCCTTACCTGTTCGGCGTCATGGTTACTGCTCAGGCCCACGTCCTCGGTGATTTCCGGACACTCTATTTGAGGTCCGAAGAATAACTTGTACATCTCCTCGTGCGTCAGGCCGAGGAAATTTTGAATGACACGCGGTCCCTCGGGATTGAACTCCCACAAGCAAAGGGGCCGGCGTTTGCAAGGCTGGACTTGACGGACCAACATAACTTGTATTACCGCAACCAAACTGAAATCTCCATTAAAGAGATCTCGAATGCGGCTTTGCAACATAAGCACGTCCTTGGCTGGACCCCTACTCAGTCCTCTACTAATCCATGACATCAGTTATGGTGGAGGGCTCGAGCGGAAAACGGGGGCGGCCGCCCACTTGGCACTTCTAGGAGCCGTGATGTAGAACCACTCCTGTTGCCACAATTCAGACACCTCTGGAATGGAACCTTTGGGCCATGAAGCTCCCGTCATCTTGCGTATTGAGGCACCTCCACACGGCGCATGTTGCCCCTCGATCATCTTTGGCTTTACTTCAAAAGTCTTGAGCCATAGGCCAAAGTGACGGGTAACCCGGAGAAAGGCCTCGCACACAACAATAAATGTCGTGATATGAAGAAAGGAGTCCGGAGCTAGACCATAGAAATCTAGCCCGTAATAAAACATCAAGCCCCTGACGAAAGGATCCAGGGCAAGGCCTAGACCTCGGAGGAAGTGGGAGACGAACACGACGCTCTCGTTGGGTTCGGGGGAGGGGACGGCCTGCCCCCGGGGAGGCAGCCGATGCAAAATCTTGGCGGTCAGATATCTGGCCTCCCTCAACTTTTTGATGTCTTCTTCCGTGACGGAGGAAGGCACCCATCGGCCTTGAAGGCTAGATCCGGACATGACTAAAGGTTCGGAGCACCTGACCTGAACATTGGGCGTTTGAGCTTGAGGTGGGGGAAGGATTCGATTGAGCACGGGAGGGAAAAATAAAAGCCTTGTCCCTTTATAAAGAGGGTGAATATCAAGTGTCCTCTACGTGTCCGTTTGGACTTGCCTATAATCTAGGAGTCCTAGAAGCGGTTGGGTTACCCACGCCCGTATTGATGAGAATCCCAGAATAAGGGGACACGATCTCTGCTTTAACAAGACGTGCCAAGGAAACCGCCTCGCATGACGCGCTGGGGTGGGATAATGAAACGACTCGGATAAAGGCTTGGCCGTGGTGTGTCACACTACGGAATACGTCAGCAGATTAGATTTGTGTAAATGTTATTCTCTCTACGGCAATATGTGGAAACTTATTTTGCAGAGTCGGACACTATATTTGTGTTCAAAATCTTCTATGAAGTACTTGGAGGAGGAACCCGCCTTGCAATGCCGAAGACAATCTGCGCGCCGGACTCGTCATCATTGAAGCCTAGTTTAGGTGCTACTAAGGGAGTCCTGGATTAGGGGGTGTCCGGATGGCCGGACTATACCTTAAGCCGGACTCCTGGATTATAAAGATACAAGATTGAAGACTTCGTCCCGTGTCCGGAAGGGACTTTCCTTGGCGTGGAAGGCAAGCTTGGCGATACGGATATATAGATCTCCTACCATTATAACTGACTTTGTGTAACCCTAACCCTCTCCGATGTCTATATAAACCTGAGGGTTTTAGTCCGTAGGACAACATACACAACAACAATCATACCATAGGCTAGCTTCTAGGGTTTAGCCTCTCTGATCTCGTGGTAGATCTACCCTTGTAGTACCCATATCATCAATATTAATCAAGCAGGACATAGGGTTTTACCTCCATCGAGAGGGCCTGAACCTGGGTAAAACTTCGTGTCCCTTGCCTCCTGTTACCATCCGGCCTAGACACACAGTTCGGGACCCCCTACCCGAGATCCGCCGGTTTTGACATCGCAATCATTCTTGGATGTTTTACAATCATTTCATAGTCATTTTATATCATTTTTTGGTACTAACCTATTGACATAGTGCCAAGTGTCAGTTGTTGTTTTCTGCATGTTTTTTACATCGCAGAAAATCAATATCAAACGGAGTCCAAACGCAGCGAAACTTTTTGTGGATTTTTTTGGACCAGAAGACATCCAATGGGCTAGAGAAGCACTTGGGGGGTGCTTTGAGGGGAGCACAAGACACCAGGGCGCGCTTGGAGGCCCAGGCGCGCCCTGGTGGGTTGTGCCCACATCGGTTGCCTCCCGAACCGCTTCTTTACTCTATAAATACCCCAATATTCCAGAAACCCTAGGGGAGTCGACAAAAATCAATTCTAGCCACCACAAGTTCCAGAAACACCAAATCCAATCTTGACACCATCACGGAAGGATGCATCATGTCCATTGGGGCCTCTCTGATGATGCGTGAGTGGTTCTTTGTAGACCTTCGGGTCCGTAGTTAGTAGCTAGATGGCTTTTTCTCTCTCATTTGATTCTCAATACAATGGTCTCTTGGAGATCCGTATTATGTAATTATTTTTGCGGTGTGTTTGTTGGGATTCGATGAACTTTGAGTTTATGATCAGATCTATATTTTTATCCATGAAAGTTATTTGAGTATTCTTTGATATCTTATATGCATGATTTCTTATAGCCTCGTATTTATTCTCCAATATTTGGGTTTTGTTTGGGAAACTTGATCTTTTTATCTTGCAATGGGAAGAGGTGCTTTGTGATGGGTTCGATCTTACGTTGCTTAATCCCAGTGATAGAAGGGGAAACGATACGTATGTATAGTTTCCATTAAGGATAACAAGATGGGGTCTATTTCTAGATAAATAGATCTTGTCTACATCATGTCATCGTTCTTATTGCATTACTCTGTTTCTCCATGAACTTAATACACTAGATGGATGCTGGATAGCGGTCGATGTGTGGAGTAATAGTAGTAGATGCAACCAGGAGTCAGTCTACTAATCTTGGACGTGATGCTTATATAATGATCATTTCCTGGATATCGTCATGGTTATTTGAAGTTTGATCAATTGCCCAACAGTAATTCGTTTACCCACCATTTGCTAATTTTCTCGAGAGAAGTCACTAGTGAAACCTACGGCCCCCTGGTCTCTTCTTTATTATATTTGCCTTTGCGATCTATTTTCCTTTGCTTTTTATTTTTAGATCTATTAAACCAAAAATACAGAAATACCTTGCTGCAATTTATTTTATTTTGTGTTCGATCTATCAACTTATTACAACTTTCTCACATCCTTTGCCTATTTCTGGCGCCGTTACCCGAAAGGGATTGACAACCCCTTTAACACGTCGGGTTGCGACTATTTGTTATTAGTGTGCAGGTGATGTTTACATAGTGTTTCTTGGTTCTCCTACTGGTTCGATAACCTTGGTCTCATCACTGAGGGAAATACCTACCGTTGTCGTGTTGTATCATCCCTTCCTCTTTGGGGAAATACCGACGTAGTTCTAGCAGACATCAATACCTAGCAGCCCTACCTGCAGAATATTTACACCAAGGGGAAATATAGTGATTACAAGAGTCTCTGAAGTCATTGATTTAGAAAACAGAGTGTGGGATTAACAATTACTAAATGATATTTTTTGGCCAATAGATGTGCAACACATTATGAAAATTCCTCTAGCTCTGGGGATGATGGAAGATTTGGTTTCATGGTACCTTAATATGATTGGAATTTTCTCAGTGAAATCGGCATACCATGAAGAGTGGGGGCATCATCATGGACGAAAGTTGAGGATGACGAACTCATTACAAGCCTCAAGTACTAGTCCAGTCTGGCGTGCCATTTGGAAATTGTGTGTGCCATCAAAAATTAAAATCCATATTTTGAGAACTTTACTAGGAGCTATTCCTTGCCATGGGGTTTTAGCTAATTAATAGACACATGATTACAACCTCCCAGTGTCCACTTTGTAGTTTGGACTGTGAGAGGAACAGGCATGCCATGTTTCTATGCCCGAGGGTAAAGGAAATTTGGCAAATTCTTGGTCTACAGGAGCTGGCAAATGAAGTTTGCACAGTAGGGAGAGATGGAGGTTTGGTGCTGCCTTATCTTCTTTTATCCAATAGTACTACATGTCCGCTGGTGGCTGTTCAGCGGAATGATTTAGTAGCCACAACTATCTGGTACACATGGTGGGAATGACGCAAATACACGCTGATACGTCTCTAACGTATCTATAATTTTTGATTGCTCCATGCTATTATATTATCTATTTTGGATGTCAATGGGCTTTATTTTACACTTTTATATCATTTTTGGGACTAACCTACTAACCGGGGGCCAGCCCAAATTGTTGTTTTTTGCCTATTTTAGGGTTTCGAAGAAAAGGAATATCAAACGGAATGAAACCTTCGGGAACGTGATTTTCTCAACAAACGTGATCCAGGAGACTTGGAGTGGGCGTCAAGAAACAACGAAGGAAGCCATGAGGCAGGGGGACGCGCCTACCCCCCTGGGTGCCCCCACCCTCATGGGCCCCCCGTTGCTCCACTGATGTACTTCTTCCTCCTATATATATCCACGTACCCCCCCCCAAACATCCAGGATCACCATGAAAACATAATTCCACCGCCGCAACCTTCTGTACCCGAGAGATCCCATCTCGGGGCCTTTTCCAGAGCTCCACCGGAGGGGGCATTGATCACGGAGGGCCTCTACATCAACTCCATGGCCTCTCTGGTGATGTGTGAGTAGTTTACTTCAGACCTACAAGTCCATAGTTGTTAGCTAGATGGCTTCTTCTCTCTCTTTGGATCTCAATACAAAGTACTCCTCGATCTTCTTGGAGCTCTATTCGATGTAATCTTCTTTTTGCGGTGTGTTTGTCGAGATCCGATGAATTGCGGGTTTATGATCCAGTTTATCTATGAAAAATATTTGATTCTCCTCTGAAATCTTTTATGTATGATTGGTTTATATTTGCATGTCTCTTTGAATTATCAGTTTGGTTTGGCCTACTAGATTGATCTTTCTTGCAATGGGAGATGTGCTTAGCTTTGGGTTCAATCTTGCGGTGCTCAGTCCCAGTGACAGAAAGGGAAACAACACGTATTGTATTGTTGCCATCGAGGATAAAAAGATGGGGTTTATATCATATTGCATGAGTTTATCCCTTTACATCATGTCATCTTCCTTAAAGAATTACTCTTTTCTTATGAACTTAATACTCTAGATGCATGCTTGATAGCGGTCGATGTGTGGAGTAATAGTTGTAGATGCAAAATCGTTTTGGTTTACTTGTCGCGGACGTGATGCCTATATACATGATAATACCTGGATATTCTCATAACTATGCTCAATTCTATCAATTGCTTGACAGTAATTCGGTCACCCACCGTAATACTTATGCTCTTGAGAGAAGCCACTAGTGAAACCTATGGCCCCCGAGTCTATCTTCCATCATATTAATCTACCAACACTAAGTTATTTCCTTTGCCGTCTATTTTACTTTGCATCTTTATTTCTCTTTATCATAAAAATACCAAAAATATTATCTTATCATATCTATCAGATCTCACTCTTGTAAGTGACCGTGAAGGGCTTGACAACCTCTTTATCGTGTTGGTTGCGAGGTTCTTATTTGTTTGTGTAGGTGCGTGGGACTTGAGCATGATCTCCTATTGGATTGATACCTTGGTTCTCAAAAACTGAGGGCAATACTTACGCTACTTTGCTGCATCACCCATTCTTCTTCAAGGGAAAACCAACGTAGTGCTCAAGAGGTAGCAAGAAGGATTTCTGGCGCCGTTGCTGGGGAGATTCGCGCCAAGTCAAGTCAAGATTTGACTCCCAACAATGAGTCATTTCATGTGCCGTTGCCAAGTCAAGATATACCTAGTACCCATCACAAACTCTTATCCCTCGCATTACATTATTTGCCATTTGCCTCTCGTTTTCCTGTCCCCCACTTCACCCTTGCCGTTTTATTCGCCCTCTCTCTCCGTTCCCCTTCTCTTTCCCTATTTGCCTCTTTTGCCCGTTTCTTGTTTGCTTGTGTGTTGGATTGCTTGCTTGTCAAGATGGCTCAAGATAATACTAAATTGTGTGACTTTGCCAATACCAACAACAATGATTTTCTTAGCACTCCGATTGCTCCTCCTACCGATGCTGAATCTTGTAAAATTAATGCTGCTTTGTTGAATCTTGTCATGAAAGATCAATTCGCCGGCCTTCCTAGTGAAGATGCCACTACCCATCTAAACAACTTTGTTGATTTGTGTGATATGCAAAAGAACAAATATGTGGATAATGATATTGTTAAACTTAAGCTATTTCCGTTTTCGCTTAGAGATCATGCTAAAGCTCGGTTTTCGTATTTGCCTAAAAATAGTATTGATTCATGGAATAAGTGCAAATATGCTTTTATCTCTAAGTATTTTCCTCCCGCTAAGATCATCTCTCTTAGAAATGATATTATGAATTTTAAGCAACTTGATCATGAATATGTTGCACAATCTTGGGAAAGGATGAAATTAATGATACGTAATTGCCCTACACATGGTTTGAATCTTTGGATGATTATACAAAACTTTTATGCCTGATTGAATTTTGCTTCTAGAAATATTTTAGATTCGGCCGCGGGAGGCACTTTTATGGAAATCACTTTAGGAGAAACTACTAAACTCCTAGATAATATTATGGTTAATTATTCTCAATGGCACACCGAAAGATCTACTAATAAAAAAGTGCATGCAATTGAAGAGATTAATGTTTTGAGTGGAAAGATGGATGAACTTATGAAATTGTTTGCTAATAAGAGTGCTCCTACTAATCCTAATGATATGCCTTTGTCTACTTTGATTGAGAATAATAATGAATCTATGGGTGTGAATTTTGTTGGTAGGAATAATTTTGGTAACAACGCGTATAGAGGTAATTTTAATTCTTGGCCATTCCCTAGTAATTCCTCTAATAATTATGGTAATTCCTACAACAATTCTTATGGAAATTTTCATAAGAGGCCCTCTGATTTTGAATCTAGTATTAAAGAATTTATTACATCGCAAAAGAGTTTCAATGCTTTGATTGAATAAAAATTGCTTAAGATTGATGAATTGGCTAGGAACGTGGATAGAATTTCTCTTGATGTTGATTATTTGAAACTTAGATCTATTCCAGCTAAGCATGATATCAATGAGTCTCTCGAATCCATGAGAATTTCCATTGATGAGTGCAAAGAAAGAACCGCTAGGATGCGTGCTAAGAAAGATTGCTTTGTGAAAGCGTGTTCTTCTAGTTTTCATGATAATAAGGATAAAGATCTAAAAGTTATTGATGTGTCCCCTATTAAATCTTTGTTTTGCAATATGAATCTTGATAATGATGGGACTGAAGATGAGCCACCTTTACATAGAAGGCGTTCCAAAAATTCGGAGTTTTAGATCTTGATGCAAAAATTGTTAAAAGTGGGATTGAAGAGATTAAAACTTTAAATATCAATGAACCCACTATTTTGGATTTCAAGGAATTTAATTATGATAATTGCTCTTTGATAGATTGTATTTCCTTGTTGCAATCCGTGCTAAATTCTCCTCATGCTTATAGTCAAAATAAAGCTTTTACTAAACATATCATTGATGCTTTGATGCAATCTTATGAAGAAAAACTTGAGTTGGAATTCTATCCCTAGGAAACTTTATGATGAGTGGGAACCTACAATAAAAATTAAAATTAAAGATCATGAGTGCTATGATTTGTGTGATTTGGGTGCTAGTGTTTCCACGATTCCAAAAACTTTGTGTGATTTGCTAGGTTTCCATGATTTTGATGATTGTTCTTTAAACTTGCACCTTGCGGATTCCACTATTAAGAAACCTATGGGAAGAATTAATGATGTTCTTATTGTTGCAAATATGAACTATGTGCCCATAGATTTCATTGTTCTTGATATAGATTGCAATCCTTCACGTCCTATTATTCTTGGTAGACCTTTCCTTAGAATGATTGGTGCAATTATTGTTATGAAGGAAGGGAATATTAGATTTGAATTTCCGTTAAGTAAAGGAATGGAACACTTCCCGAGAAAGAAAATTAAATTACCATATGAATCTATTATGAGATCCACTTATGAATAGCCTACCAAAGATGGCAATACCTAGATCTATCTTCGCTTTTATGCCTAGCTAGGGGCGTTAAACGATAGTGCTTGTTGGGAGGGAACCCAATTTTATTTTTATTCCTTGCTTTTTGCTCCTGTTTAGTAATAAATAATTTATCTAGCCTATGTTTTGGTTGTGTTTGTGTTTAATTAGTTTTTGTGCCAAGTAGAACTGTTGGGAAGACTTGGGGAAAGTCTTTTTGATCTTGCTGTAAAAACAGGAACTTTAGCGCTCACGAGAATCGCTGTCATTTTATTTGGAAAGTTCTATTTAGTTAATTATTTTTGCATATGATTAACAGATAAATTCCTCACGTCTAGAAATTTATTTTAGAATTTTTGGGGTTCCAGAAGTTGCGTTAGCTACAGATTACTACAGACTGTTCTGTTTTTGACAGATTCTGTTTTTCTTGTGTTGTTTGCTTTTTTTGATGAATCTATGGCTAGTAAAAGAGTTTATAAACCATAGAGAAGTTGGAATACGGTAGGTTTAACACCAATATAAATAAAGAATGAATTCATTACAGTAACTTGAAGTGGTGTTTTTTATTCTTTCGCTAACGGAGCTCACGAGATCTTCTATTTTGAGTTTTGTGTTGTGAAGTTTTCAAGTTTTGGGTAAAGATTTGATGGATTATGGAACAAATAGTGGCAAGAGCCTAAGCTTGGGGATTCCCAGGGCACCCAAGGTAAAATTCAAGGACACCAAAAAGCCTAAGCTTGGGGATGCCCTGGAAGGCATCCTTTCTTTCGTCTTCGTCTATCGGTAACTTTACTTGGAGCTATATTTTTATTCACCACATGATATGTGTTTTGCTTGGAGCGTCTTGTATGATTTGAGTCTTTGATTTTTAGTTTACCACAATCATCCTTGTTGTACACACCTTTGATACAGACTCACATGATTTGAAATTTATTAGAATACTCTATGTGCTTCACTGTAACTCCCACGATGCGGCTATATCTCCCACGTGTCGGGGCACGACTTAGAGGCATAACCGCATGGTAGGCATGTCGCAAGAGGGTAATCTTTACACATCCCATGTATTGAATAAGAAAGGGATAAAGAGTTGGCTTACAATTGCCACTTCACACAAATACAAGTTAAACATACATCATCCAGAATACAATCAAGGTCCGACTGCGGAACCAAAATAAAAGAAGAAAACCCCAAATGCTAGATCCCTAATCGTCCCAACTAGGCTCCACTACTGATCAATCGGAAAAGACACAACACAACAAACAAGATCTTCATTGAGCTCCCACTTGAGCTTAGTTGCGCCACCTGCACTAGTACCATCGGCACCTGCATCTGTTTGGAAGTATCTGTGAGTCACGGGGACTCAGGAATCTCACACCCTCGCGATCAAAACTATTTAAGCTTAAGGGTAGGAAAGGGTAGTGAGGTGGAGCTGCAGCAAAGCACTAAGCCTATATGGTGGATAACTTACGCAAATGAGAGCGAGAAGAGAAGCAAAGCACGGTCGAGAAGCTAAAAGTGATCAAGAAGTGATCCTCAAGCTACTTACATTCAAGCATAACACGAGACCGTGTTCTCTTCCCGGACTCTGCCGAAAAGAGACCATCACGGCTACACACGCGGTTGATTCATTTTTAATTAAGTTATGTGTCAGGTTTTCTACAACCGGATATTAACAAATTCCCATCTGCCCATAACCGCGAGCACGACTTTCGAAAGTTCAAAACCCTGCAGGGGTGTCCCAACTTAGACCATCACAAGCTCTCACGGTCAACGAAGGATATTCCTTCTCCCGGGAAGACCCGATCAGTCTTGGAATCCCGGTTACAAGACATTTCGACAATGGTAAAACAAGACCAGCAAAGCCTCCCGAATGTGCCGACAAATCCCGATAGGAGCTGCACATATCTCATTCTCAGGGCACACCGGATGAACCAGACGTGGGGTTGGCATAGACCCTGGTTGCCCAGGGGGGCGCCGGATGTCGCTCAGGTTGGACCAACAGTTAGAGAAGCACTGGCCCGGGGGTTTAAAATAAAGATGATCCTTGAGTCCGCGAAACCCAAGGGAAAAAGGCTTAGGTGGCAAATGGTAAAACAAAGGTTGGGCCTTGCTGGAGGAGTTTTATTCAAAGCAAACTGTCAAGGGGTTCCCATAACACCCAACTGCGTAAGGAACGCAAAATCATGGAACATAACACTGGTATGACGGAAACTAAGGCGGCAAGAGTGGAACAAAACACCAGGCATAAGGCTGAGCCTTCCGCCCTTTACCAAGTATATAGATGAATTAAAGTAAACAAGATTTAATAATGACATCCCAACAAAATATCCATGTTCCAACATGGAACAAACTTCATCTTCACCTGCAACTAGCAACACTATAAGAGGGGCTGAGCAAAGCGGTAACATAGCCAAACAACGGTTTGCTAGGAAAGGAGGGTTAGAGGCTTGACATGGCAATATGGGAGGCATGATATAGCAAGTGGTAGGTATCGTGACATAGCAATAGAGTGAACAACTAGCAAGCAAAGATAGAAGTGATTTCGAGGGTATGGTCATCTTGCCTGAGATCCCGCAAGGAAGAAGAACGAGTCCATGAAGAAGACAAACGGACGTAGTCGAACGAATCCTCACAAACGGGACGTTATCGGAACTAACCTGAAGAAGCAACACCGGAAAGAAGCAAACAACATAGTAAACAACCATCACATAAACATGGCATGATGCACAACCAAGTATGATGCATGTCCGCTTTAATGAGGCATGGCATGGAAAAATGCGCAAACAATCCTACAAATTAAGTGGAGCTCAATATGCAACGAGTTGAATATTGACGAAACACCACATCAATTATTTAGTTCTCTCTCGTTTAAGTACTCAACAAGATTAAATGTTGGTTAGCATGGCAAGGGGTGAAGCATAAAAAACTACTTAACTAGGCAAGTTTAAATGAGACTGGGACAACAAACAACAAGTCCGGAAAATCCTCATGTGCATATTTTAGATTTGGTACGGTTCTTCCCTAAACCATATTTTAGAGTTATTAAACATGCAAAGTGAGTGCACCATGTTAAACTAGGCATTTTTCTACCCCATTTACATATAAAGTTATGAATTAAAGCATTTTAACATGGCATATGGGAACAATTACACAAACAACATTTTTAACATTTTAAACATGGTTGAAAGTTGGATATTATGAATCTAGACACAATTCTAAGCATTTTTCATATCATGTTGCTTGAGGGGTTTTCTGCAAAACAGCAAAACCCTGGAATAAAAGGAAAATCATTCTGGAGGAAAAACATGAAACGGGCCAAAACTGGTCAGCCCAACAGTGCAGGGGGGCTCGGGTGCTGCTCACCATGGGCCGTGCCCGGCTCGGTGGGAGGAGGAAGCAGCAGGCCGAAAGGGTCGCTGGGCCTGGCGCGGCCCACGCGCTCGCGCGGATCAACGGGAGTAGGGCAGCGCTGGAGCATCTCCTACGAGGGCGACGCAGGGAGCAGTTCGGGCCGACCGACGACGGAGCTGGTCGGGAGACGCCGGGCGGCGAGGCAGGTGCAGGGAGGTCCAGATCTGGTGGCAGAGGAGCCTGGCGGCGCCGGCGGTGGAGCTTGGACGAGGCGCGGCTGGCTCCCAGGATGCAGGGCACGGCGGCGGGACTTGGCGAAGGCGGCGGGACGAGCGGCGGAGGCGCTAGACCATGTGACGCCGGGGAGGTCCAGGGCACAGGGATCCGGCGCGGTGGCTCGATGTTCTCGATCCGGGCGGTGGGATCGGTGTGCTCCGACGAAGCTGAGTGGGCGGCGGCACGAGCTCTCGGGAGGTGGAGGAGGAGCTGCAAGGCAAGGAACGGGATCCGGGTGGCGGTGCGGGCGGCTTCGGGCCTAGATCGGCATGGGGCAGGCCGCGGATGGGCCAGGCGGGCCGCGGCGAAGTGGGGCACTGGGGAGGTGACGTGACCTTGCCTGATTGGCCGCGGGTGATACGGGGTGGCCGCGCAGCCAATGGCTACGCGCCAAGTGGCACGGTGGAGGTGGAGTTCGCCGGAAATAGAGGAGGAGGGGGATTGGCAGTGGCTGGAGGCGGCAGATCCGAGGAGATGGGGTCTAGGGGTTAGGGGAAGACTAGGGTGCCCATATTTGGAAGGAAGGGGTGTATATATAGGGCAGGTATTAGGTTTAGGGGTGTTTGAGGGGCTTTCGGGGCCCTTCGACCTCGATCGAACGAATCCGAATGCGAGGGGGGTCTAGGCTGGCCCTAGGTGGACTGCGTAGGAGGTTGTGGGCTGAGAAAGGAGAGACAAAAAGAAGGCAGCCCAGCAACCGTTTCCGGAGACCGAAAATGTCTAACGTTTTGACCAACTATATTGTCGCTATAATTATCCGTTGGGGCGTCAAACAGACTCCGAATGCAATGAAACTTGGCAGGCGACCTACTGACAACATAACAACACCGCATGCCAACTTTCATCCCATTCCAAGAACATTTTCCGGCCACTTAAAAAATAATATTTCGGACGTGCCGCGGGCGCATGTGAGTGTGTCTTGGCTCAAAACGGACAACGGACGGAACTGGAGGAACCCAGACGGATGCAAGTTTTCAAAAGATGATGATGCAATGCACATGATGACATGACAAGATGCAACATGCGAGCAAATGACATGGCAACGACGGCGAACAACTGGGAGACACCTGGCGCATCGGTCTTGGGCGTCACAACACTCCACTAGTACAAGAGGATCTTGTCCCGAGATGTAGGATGGCACCAGAGGGAAATAGAAGAGGAAGAGAAGAGGTAAAACTAAGTTGCTTCTTTGACAAACGAGTGAAACCACGAACCTTGAGAGGTTGAACAAATTGAACGAAAGAATACAACGAAGATGAACAAAGTTGAAAACACTCCGTTAGAAAAGAGGAACAAGGAACATTACTAGAACCTTGTAGGTTAAAAGATGTAAGAAAATGGTTGCAATGGACAAGAATTACAAGCAAGCACTCCGGTTGGAACGAGATGTACAAGGAACGATAAAGATCAATTACGACAACACTTCGGTTGGAAACAAGATAGAGAAGGAATAAGAATCATATAATTTGCGCAGCACTCCGACTGTAAATGGAAGGAATTGAACAATAATTTGACAAGATGAGGGGATACTTGACGAAATCAACAATACACTGCCTTCGGAACTATTGAAAGAATGGCACAATGGGTAAGAAAGATTTTAGACAGCACTCCGATTGAGAAGGGAGGCAAAACTTGACAGAATGGGAGGAACTTGAAAAGCAGGCACGACACTTCGTTTAAATGGATAAGCAAAGGAAATAATAATATCTTCACAACCCGAGATGATGAGTGAAAATAGCAACATCACAATGCCTCTGGAACGAAAGAATAGAAGTTGGATCGTTGGAAATGAAAGAATTGAGAAGAAAATGACAACTTCTGCCACAAATGAGCTTGGAGAGCACCCTTCCAAGAAGGTTATAACGGAGTTGTTGGAAAACCAAAAACGAAACGAATAAACTTGTAGTGGGCTTATGGAAAACTTCTCAAAATTATGAGGTAACAACCTACCACTCATGGGAAAAAGATTTGATTTAGATAGAAAAGATAGAAAACTTCTTCCACCAAGATGATACAGAGATAACTTGGATCATTGTCAAGCACCACAATAGCAACATTCCTTAGGGAAGGCTTCAGGTGAAATATAACCCAAGATAGCTCCAACAAAGAGATTGATGGATTGAGAAGATCTCATGCTCGAAGAAATTGATGGGTTTAACTATCTCATTCTTGACAACTATTGAATCATGACACACGAAGGGAAATTGTCAAGAATGACATAACACCACCTCAAAAGATAAGGTAGAAAGAATTGCACTACGGAATGCAAGATGAAGAATGCTTGAACCCCTCAAAACAAAACACGTGTTGAGCACCATGTTTAATTTAGAGTATAGCTTGGTGGATCATAACTTTGAGAGAAATCTTGAAGAACAATTGAAGAATGAAAGGAATCCTTGATGAACCACCATGTAGAACCTCCATGAAGAACTCCGTTAATAAAAGAATAATGAAAAGAAAGAGAAGTTGAAAACACAAGGTGAAGCCTTGTAATGATTTAGATGGAACTTCGCGACGATATAGTTGAGAGAGCTTGGAACTCCGGGAAAAGCAAAGATGAACCAATTGAAACCGAGAATTTGATGAACCTCCTGAATAAGGCATTGAATTCACTCGATGACACAAGAATAAGAATTAAATTATGCGTATCCTTCACCACTTAAATTGATGACAAGCAATGGATTTGGCATACTACTTATTCTCATTGAAAAGGATTAAGGAGAGATATAGCGCAATCTTGGTACGGTCTTGCGACATGCCTACCATGCGGTTATGCCTCTAAGTCGTGCCCTGACACGTGGGAGAAATAGCCGCATCATGGGTGTTACAAGTTGGTATCAGAGCCAGGTTGCGCAGGGGGGCGCCGCACATCGCTCAGTTTGGACCAACACTTAGAGAAGCACTGGCCCGGGGGTTTAAAATAAAGATGACCCTTGAGTCAGCGAAACCCAAGGGAAAAGGCTTAGGTGGCAAATGGTAAAACCAAGGTTGGGCCTTGCTGGAGGTGTTTTATTCAAAGCAAACTATCAAGGGGTTCCCATAACACCTAACCGCGTAAGTAATGCAAAATCAAGGAGCATAACACTGGTATGATGGAAACTAAGGCGACAAGAGTGGAACAAAACACTAGGCATAAGGCCGAGCCTTCCACCCCTTACCAAGTATATAGATGCATTAAAGTAAATAAGATATAATAATGATATCCCAACAAAGTATCCATGTTCCAACAAGGAACAAACTTCATCTTCACCTGCAACTAGCAACACTATAAGAGGGGCTGAGCAAAGCGGTAACATAGCCAAACAACGGTTTGTTAGGAAAGGAGGGTTAGAGGCTTGACATGGCAATATGGGAGGCATGATATAGCAAGTGGTAGGTATCGCGGCATAGCAATAAAGCGAACAACTAGCAAGCAAAGATAGAAGTGATTTCGAGGGTATGGTCATCTTGCCTGAGATCCCGCAAGGAAGAAGAACAAGTCCATGAAGAAGACAAACAGACGTAGTCCAACGAATCCTCACAAACGCGACATTATCGGAACTAACCCAAAGAAGAAACACTGGAAAGAAGAAAACAACATAGTAAACAACCATCACATAAACATGGCATGATGCACAACCAAGTATGATGCATGTCCGCTTTAATGAGGCATGGCGTGGCAAAATGCACAAACAATCCTACAAATTAAGTGGAGCTCAATATGCAACGAGTTGCATATTGATGAAACACCACGTCAATTATTTAGTTCTCTCTCGCTTAAGTACTCAACAAGATTAAATGTTGGTTAGCATGGCAAGGGGTGAAGCATAAAAAAACTACTTAACTAGGCAGGTTTAAATGAGGCCGGAACAACAAACAACAAGTCCGGAAAATCCTCATGTGCATATTTTAGATTTGGTACTGTTCTGCCCTAAACCATATTTTAGAGTTATTAAACATGCAAAGTGAGCGCACCATGTTAAACTAGGCATTTTTCTACCCCATTTACATATAAAGTTTATTAAATTTGGAGCTACGGTTATTAAGTTATGAATTAAAGCATTTTAACATGGCATATGAGAAAAATTACACAAACAACATTTTTAACATTTTAAACATGGTTGAAAGTTGGATATTATGAATCTAGACACAATTCTAATCATTTTTCATATTTGATGTTTTTACAAAAGATGTATGGTTGGTGAGTTCTTAAATGCATGTTGCTTGAGGGGTTTTCTGCAAAAAAAAAACCCTGGAATGAAAGGAAAATCGTTCTGGAGGAAAAAACATGAAACGGGCCAAAACTGGTCAGCCCAACAGTGAAGGGGGGCTCGGGTGCTGCTCACCATGGGCCTTGGCCCGGCTCGGTGGGAGGAGGAAGCAGCAGGCCGGAAGGGGCGCTGGGCCTGGCGCGGCCCACACGCTCGCACGGGTCAACGTGAGGAGGGCAACACTGGAGCATCTCCGGCGAGGGCGACACATGGAGCAGTTCGGGCCGGCCGATGATGGAGCTGGTCGGGGAAACACCGGGAGGCGAGGCAGATGCAGGGAGGTCTAGATCCGGCGGTAGAGGAGCCTAGCGGCACCGGCGGTGGAGCTTGGACGAGGCGCGACTGGCTCCCAGGATGCAGGGCACGGCAGCGGGACTTGGCGAAGGCGACGGGACGAGCGACGGCGGCACTGGACCATGTGACGCCGGGGAGGTCTAGGGCACAGGGATCTGGCGCGGTGACTCGATGTTCTCGATCCGGGCGGTGGGATCGGTGTGCTCCGGCGAGGCTGAGCGGGCGGCGGTGCGAGCTCTCGGGAGGAGGAGCTGCAAGGGGGGAACAGGATCCGGGCAGTGGTGCAGGCGGCTTCGGGCCCAGATCGGCATGGGGCGGGACGCGGATGGGCCAACCGGGCCGCAGCAAGGTGGGTCACTGGGGAGGCGACGTGGCCTCGCTCGATTGGCCACGGGTGGTGCGGGGTGGCCGCGCAGCCAATGGCTACGCGCCAAGTGGAACGGTGGAGGTAAAGGTCGCCGGAAATAGAGGAGGAGGGGGATTGGTTGTGGCTGGAGGTGGCGGATCCGAGGAGAAGGGGTCTAGGGGTTAGGGGAAGACTAGGGTGCCCATATTTGGAAGGAAGGGGTGTATATATAGGGCAGGTATTAGGTTTAGAGGTGGTTGAGGGGCTTTCGGGGCCCTTCGATCTCGATCGAATGAATTCGAACGTGAGGGGGCTCTAGGCTGGGCCTAGGTGGATTGTGTAGGAGGTTGTGGGCTGAGAAGGGAGAGATGAAAAGAAGGCAGCCCGGCAACCGTTTCCGGAGACCGAAAATGTCTGACGTTTTGACCGACTATATTGTCACTATAATTATCCGTTGGGGCATCAAACGGACTCTGAACGCGATGAAACCTGGAATGCGACCTACTGACAACATAACAACACCGCATGCCAACTTTCATCCCATTCCGGGAACATTTTCCTGCCACTTAAAAAAAATCGGACGTGACGCGGGTGCGTGCGAGTGGGTCTTGGCTCAAAACGGACAACGGACGGAACTGGAGGAACCCAGACGGATGCAAGTTTTGAAAGCATGATGATGCAATGCACATGATGACATGACAAGATGCAACACGCGAGCAAATGACATGGCAACGACGGCGAACAACTAGGAGACACCTGGCGCATCGGTCGCGGGGCGTCACATTCACTTATATCTTTTGAGCTATATAGTTTTTGCTCTAGTGCTTCACTTATATCTTTTAGAGCACGGTGGTGGATTTTTTTTCTAGAAACTATTGTTCTCTCATGTTTCACTTATATTATTTTGAGAGTCCTTTAGAACAACATGGAAATTTGCTATAATATAAAAACTTTCATAGAAGTGCATTGAATACTATGAGAAGTTTGATACTTGATAATTGTTTTGAGATATGGAGAGGGTGATATTAGAGTCATGCTAGTTGAGTAGTTGTGAATTTGACAAATACTTGTGTTGAAGTTTGTGATTCCCATAGCATGCACTTATGGTGAACCCTTATGTGATGAAGTCAGAGCATGATTTATTTATTGATTGTCTTCCTTATGAGTGGTGGTCGGGGATGAGCGGTGGTCTTTTCCTACCAATCTATCCTCCTAGGAGCATGCGCGTAATACTTTGTTTCGATAGCTAATAGATTTTTGCAATAAGTATGTGAGTTCTTTATGAGTAATGTTGAGTCCATGGATTATACGCACTCTCACCCTTCAACCATTGCTAGCCTCTCTAGTATCGCGCAACTTTCGCCGGTACCATAAACCCACCATACCTTCCTCAAAACAGCCACCATACGTACCTATTATGGCATTTCCATAGCCATTCTGAGATATATTGCCATGCAACTTTCCACCATTCCGTTATTATGACACGCTTCATCATTATCATATTGCTTGCATGATCATGTAGTTGACATCGTATTTGTGGCAAAGCCACCGTTCATAATTCTTCATACATGTCACTCATGCATCATTGCACATCCCGGTACACCGCCGGAGGCATTCACATAGAGTCATATTTTTTGTCTAAGTATTGAGTTGTAATTCTTGAGTTGTAAGGAAATAAAGTGTGATGATCATCATTATTAGAGCATTGTCCCAAGTGAGGAAAGGATGATGGAGACTATGATTCCCCCACAAGTTGGGATGATACTCCGGACGAAAAAAAAGAGGCCAAAAAAAAGAAAAGAAAAAAGAAAGAAGGCCCAAATAAAAAATGAGAGAAAAAGAGAGAAGGGACAACGCTACTATCCTTTTTCCTCACTTGTGCTTCAAAGTAGCACCATGTTCTTCATATAGAGAGTCTCCTATGATATCACTTTCATATACTTGTGGGAATTTTTCATTATAGAACTTGGCTTGTATATTCCAATGATGGGCTTCCTCAAAATGCCCTAGGTCTTCGTGAGCAAGCAAGTTGGATGCACACCCACTTAGTTTCTTTTGTTGAGCTTTCATATACTTATAGCTCTAGTGCATCCGTTGCATGGCAATCCCTACTCACTCACATTGATATCTATTAATGGGCATCTCCATAGCCCGTTGATATGCCTAGTTGATGTGAGACTATCTTCTCCTTTTGTCTCCTCCACAACCACCATTATATTCTACCATAGTGCTATATCCATGGCTCACGCTCATATATTGCATGAAGATTGAAAAAGTTTGAGAACATCAAAAGTACGAAACAATTCCTTGGCTTGTCATCGGGGTTGTGCATGATTTAAATATTTTGTGTGGTGAAGATAGAGCATAGACAGCCTACATGATTTTGTAGGGATAACTTTCTTCGGCCATGTTATTTAGAGAAGACATAATTGCTTAGTTTGTATGCTTGAAGTATTATCATTTTTATGCCAATATTAAACTTTTATCTTGAATCTTTCGGATCTGAACATTCATGCCACAATAAAGAAAAATTACATTGAGAAATATGTTAGAAAGCATTCGACATAAAAAATTCTTCTTTTATCATTTACCTACTCAAGGACGAGCAGGAATTGAGCTTGGGGATGCTTGATACGTCTCCAACATATCTATAATTTTTGATTGCTCGATGATATTATATTGTCTATTTTGGATGTCAATGGGCTTTATTTTACACTTTTATATCATTTTTGGGACTAACCTACTAACGAGAGGCCCAACCCAAATTGCTGTTTTTTTTGCCTATTTTAGGGTTTCGAAGAAAAGGAATATCAAACGGAGTCCAAACGGAGTGAAACCTTCGGGAACGTGATTTTCTCAACAAACGTGATCTAGGAGACTTGGAGTGGGCGTCAAGAAATAACGGAGGAAGCCACGAGGCAAGGGGCGCGCCTACCCCCCTGGGCGGGCCCTCCGCCCTCATGGGCCCCCCATTGCTCCACCGATGTACTTATTCCTCCTATATATATCCATGTACCCCCCAAACATCCAGGAGCACCATGAAAACCTAATTCCATCACCACAACCTTCTGTACCCGAGAGATCCCATCTCGGGGCCTTTTTCGGAGTTCCACCGGAGGGGGCATTGATCATGGAGGGCCTCTACATCAACTCCATGGCCTCTCCGGTGATGTGTGAGTCGTTTACTTCAGACCTACGGGTCCATAGTTATTAGCTAGATGGCTTCTTCTCTCTCTTTGGATATCAATACAAAGTTCTCCTCGGTCTTCTTGGAGATCTATTCGATGTAATCTCCTTTTGTGGTGTGTTTGTCGAGATCCGATGAATTGTGGGTTTATGATCCAGTTTATCTATGAACAATATTTGATTCTCCTCTGAAATCTTTTATGTATGATTGGTTTATATTTGCAAGTCTCTTCGAATTATCAGTTTGGTTTGGCCTACTAGATTGATCTTTCTTGCAATGGGAGAAGTGCTTAGCTTTGGGTTCAATCTTGCGGTGCTCGATCCCAGTGACAGAAAGGGAAACGACACGTATTGTATTTTTCCATCGAGGATAAAAAGATGGGGTTTATATCATATTGCATGAGTTTATCCCTCTACATCATGTCATCTTCCCTAAAGAATTACTGTGTTCTTATGAACTTAATACTCTATATGCATGCTCGATAGCGATCAATGTGTGGAGTAATAGTAGTAGATGCAGAATCGTTTCGGTCTACTTGTCACGGACGTGATGCCTATATACATGATCATACCTAGATATTCTCATAACTATGCTCAATTCTATCAATTGCTCGACAGTAATTCGTTTACCCATCGTAATACTTATGCTCTTGAGAGAAGCCACTAGTTAAACCTATGGCCCCCGGGTCTATCTTCCATCATATTAATCTTCCAACACTTAGTTATTTCCTTTGCCATTTATTTTACTTTGCATCTTTATTTCTCTTTATCATAAAAATACCAAAAATATTATCTTATCATATCTATCAGATCTCACTCTCGTAAGTGATCATGAAGGGCTTGACAACCCCTTTATCGCGTTGGTTGTGAGGTTCTTATTTGTTTGTGTAGGTGTGTGGGACTTGAGCGTGATCTCCTACTGGATTGATACCTTGGTTCTCAAAAACTGAGGGAAATACTTACGCTACTTTGTTGTATCACCCTTTCCTCTTCAAGGGAAAACCAATGCAGTGCTCAAGTGGTAGCACACGCACGGTGAGAACATCTATGAGCTGGCCAGATCGGCTCAAGCTATATCAACTCTAGTGCAGAACTTCTCTCATGCAAGTATGAAGCACACTAAAATCAAAATACATGGCTGGTCCAAGCCGCTGGAGGGCTTCATCAAACTCAATATTGATGGAACATTTGATCAGAACACTAGTGCAAGAGGTACATGAGCAGTGCTACGTGATGTGGCAGGTTTCTTTGTTGATGCATCCTGTAGTGATATACCCTTTATGGAAGACGCGGGGATGACAGAAGCTAGAGGACTACGAGATGGCCTACTACTAGCGAGTGAAGTTGGATGCAACAAAATTTATGTTGAGGCGGATTGCATGGAGGTTATTGAGAACATGCAGAGCAGCGGCAATTCACTTGGACCTACAGCGGCAATTTATGAAGAATGTTCTTTCTTATATAGTCATTGCCCTCGGGAAGCCAATATGGCGGCGGATCTTCTTGCTAAGAACTTGAAGGTATCTAGAACAATTGTTTGGAAATCAAAGCCCTCGGGTTTCTTATTAGATGTATTAACAAACAATGTATCTATATTCTCACATGGAATATAAACCGCTATGATGGCATTTCCCTCAAAAAAAGGAAAGGTGGTTTCTCAGTATAAGCAGTAGGAACAATAGGATCAACATTATAAGTAATGGTTTCTTCTTCAACTTTAATAGGTTCTACTACTTTCACTTAAATGGGAGGATCATATTTAAACCACTTCTCCATAGGGAGATCAACATGTGTAGCAAATGATTCACGGAAGGAAGCTACTATCTCACAGTCAAGTCCTATTTAGTGCTAAATTCACGAAAAGCATCGGTAACCATGTAAGATTTAACACAGTCGAACTTTTATACCTGACTCATTACCTTCCTCGAGTTCCCAATCTTCGGAGTTGCGTTTAATTCTTTCTAGTAAAACCCATTTGAATTCAATAGTCTTCTTCATAGAAAAACTAGTACAAGAAGTATCAAGTATGTATTGATCATTACGAGAAAGCCGAGCCTAAAAGTTCTGAATAATAATTTATTTTGAGAGCTCATGATTGGGGCATGAATATAACATTGACTTAAGCCTCCCCCAACCTTGAGCGATACTTTCTCCTTCACGAGGCAAAAAATTATCAATATAATTCTGATCACGAGGAACTAGATGCATAGGATAAAACTTCTAATGAAATTCCAATTTCAATCGGTTGTAGTCCCAAGTCCCAATATCATCGCATAGCCTATACCATGTCAATGCCTTCACCTTCAAATATAAAGGGAAGACCTTTTTCTTGACTTCATCCTCGGGCAAACTTGCAAGCTTAAATAATCCACAACTTCATCCACATAGATTAGATGCATATTAGGATGCAATGTTCCATCTCCTGCATAAGGATTAGCTAGCAGTTTCTCTATCATACCCGAAGGAATTTCATAATAAATATTTTCAGTAGGTGCAGTAGGTTGAGGAGCAACTCTTTGCTCTTCCGGTCGGGGTGAAGATACCCCGAACAAACCCCTCAAAGGATTATTTTCCATAGTAACAAGTTGAAGGAAATATGCCCTAGAGGCAATAATAAAGTTGTTATTTTAAATTTCCTTATTCATCATAAAGGTTTGTTATTCATGCTAGAGTTTTATTGATCAAAAACCTTAATCCACGTGTGAATACATAAACAAATATTATGTCCCTAGAAAGCCTCTACTAGACTAGCTCATTGATCAAAGATGGTTAAGGTTTCCTAACCATTGACCCGAGTTGTCATTTGATAACGGGATCACATCATTAGGAGAATGATGTGATGGAAAATACCCATCCGTTAGCTTAGCATAATGATCGTTCGGTTTTATTGCTATTGCTTCCTTCATGTCAAATACATATTCCTTCAACTATGAGATTATGTAACTCCCAGATAATGGAGGAATGCCTTGTCTGATATCAAATGTCACAACGTAACTGGGTGATTATAAAGATGCTCTATAGGTATCTCCAAAGGTGTTTGTTGAGTTGGCATAGATTGAGATTAGGATTTATCACTCCGAGTATCGAAGAGGTATCTCCGGGCCCTCTCGGTAATACACATTATAAGCTTGCAAGCAAATGACTAAGGAGTTAGTCACGAGGTGATGCATTAGGGGACGAGTAAAGAGACTTGCCGGTAACGAGATTGAACTAAGTATGAAGATACCGACGATCGAATCTCGGGCAAGTAACATACCGATGGTCAAAGGGAATTACGTATGTTGTCATTACGGTTCGATCGATAAAGATCTTCGTAGAATATGTAGGAGCCAATATGGGCATCCAGGTTCCGCTATTGGTTATTGACTGGAGAGGTGTCTAGGTCATATCTACATAGTTCTCGAACACATAGGGTCCACACGCTTAACGTTCGATGTCGATTTGGTATTATATGAGTTATGTGTTTTGGTGACCGAATGTTGTTCGGAGTCCCGGATGTGATCACAGAGTTGACGAGGAGCTCCAGAATGGTCCGGAGGTAAAGATCGATATATAGGATGATGCTATTTGGTCTCCGGAATGGTTTCAGAATGCACTTGAAAGTTATCGGAGTACCAAAGGGGTTCCGGAGGCACCGACAGAGTATTGGACCTTAGTGGGCCATGTAGAGGGGAACACACCAGCCCACATGGGCTGGTGCACCCCCCTTATGGCAGCCACACCCAATTAGATGGAAGGGGGAGGTGCCACCTCCTCTTACCATATCCCGGAGAGGGGAGGAAGGAAAGAAGGGGGTGCCTCCTCCCTTTCCTTCCCCCTTGTGCCAATTTTTGGCAGGGGGGCGCACCAAAGGGAGGAGCCCTAGGGCTGCCGCCGCGCCACTTGGGGAACCCTAGGGGCTGCCTCCTCCCCTCCCACACCTATATATGTATGTAGGGAGGGGTGCCACACAATACACAGCTTATTCCACGCCGTGTGTCGGTACCCCTCTGCCTCTAGTTTACTCCTCCGCTCTAGATCGTCGTAGTGCTTAGGCGAAGCCCTACGGGATTACTTCACCACCACTGTCACCATGCCGTTATGCTGACGGAACTCATATAATACCTCGCTCTTCTTGCTGGATCAAGATGGCAAGGACGACACCGATATGAACGTGTGCAGAGCGCGGAGGTGTCGTGTGTTCCGTACTTGATCGGGCGGATCGAGAAGGTGTACGACTACATGAACGCGTTATGAAACGCTTCCACTTGTGGTCTACGAGGGTACATAGACACACTCTCCCCCTCGTTGTCATGCATCTCCATGGATAGATCATTGCGTGTGCGTAGAAATTTTTTCTTTTCCATGCAACGATTCCCAACAGTGGCATCATGAGCCAGGTTTACGCGTAGATGATATGCACGAGTAGAACACAAAGAGTTGTAGGCGATGATAGTCATACTTCTTACCACCAACATCTTATTTTGATTCGTCAGTATTATGGGACGAATCGGCCAGGACCAAACTTACATGTCCGCGCACATGAGACCGGTTCCATCGACTAACATGCATCTAGTTTTGCATAAAGGTGGCTGGCGGGTGTCTGTTTGTCCTACTTTAGTTGAACCAAATTTGACTGCGGCCGGTCCTTGAAGAAGGTTAAAACAACAAACTTGATGAAACACCGTTGTGGTTTTATGGGTAGGTAAGAACAGTTCTTGCTAGAAGCCCGTAGCAGCCACATAAAATGTGCCACAACAAAGTAGAGGACGTCGAACTTGTTTTTGCAGGGCATGTGGTGATGTGATATGGTCAAGACATGATGTGATAAACAGTATTGTATGAGATGATCATGTTTTGTAAGATATCTGACAACCGGCAGGAGCCTTATGGTTGTCTCTTTATTGTATGAAATGCACAACGCCATGTAATTGCTTTAATTTATCACTATGCGTTAGCGATAGTTGTAGAAGCAATAGTTCGTGAGACGACCACGACGCTACGATGGAGATCAAGGTGTCGAGCCAGTGACGATGGAGATCATGAAGATGCTTTGCAGATGGAGATCAAAACATGAGATGATGATGGCCATATCATTTCACATATTTTGATTGCATATGATGTTTATCGTTTATGCATCTTATTTTTCTTAGTACAGCGGTAGCATTATGAGACGATACCTTCACTAAATTTCATGGTAAAAGTGTTCTCCCTGAGTATGCACCGTTGGTACAGTTCATCGTGTTGATACACCATGTGATGATCGGGTGTGATAGACTCTATGTTCACATACAACGGGTGCAAGACAGTTTTGCACATGTGGAATACTTGGGTTAAACTTGACGAGCCTAACATGTACATACATGGACTCGGAACACTGGAGACTGAATGGTCGAACATGAATCACATAGTATATATGATTGACATAGAGATGTTCACCATTGATGACTACCCCATCTCACGTGATGATCGTACATGGGTTAGTTGATTTGGATCACGTATCACTTAGATGACTTGAGGGATGTCTATTTAAGTGGGAGTTCTTAAGTAATTTGATTAACTGAACTTAATTTATCATGAACTTAGTCTTGATAGTTTTGCATATCTATGTTGTAGATCAATAGCTTGCGATATAGCCCCTATATATTTTTGATATGTTCCTAGAGAAAAATAAGTTGAAAGATGATAGTAGCAATGATGCGGACTGGGTCCGTGATCAGAGGATTATCTTCATTGCTGCACAGAAGAATTATGTCCTTGATGCACCGCTAGGTGACAAGCCTGTTGCCAGAGCAGATGCAGACGTTATGAACGTTTTGCAAGCTCGATATGATGACTACTTGATAGTTTAGTGCGTCACGCTTTACGGCCTAGAACCGGGACTTCAAAAACGTTTTGAATGCCATGGAGCATATGAGATGTTCCAAGAGCTGGAAATTGGTATTTCAGATTCATGCCCATGTCAAGAGGTGTGAGACCTCTGACAAGTACTTTTCTACAAGATGGAGGAGAATAGCTCAACCAGTGAGCATGTACTCGGAATGTCTGGGTACTACAATCACTTGAATCAAGTGGGAGTTAATCTTCCAGATAAGATAGTGATTGACAGAGTTCTGTAGTCACTATCACCAAGTTAATAGAACTTCGTGATGAACTATAATAAGCAAGGGATGACAAAAACAATTTCAAAGCTCTTTGCGATGCTGAAATCGGCAAAGGTAGAAATCAAGAAAAAGCATCAAGTGTTGATGGTTAAGAAGACTACTAGTTTCAAGAAAAATGTCAAGGGAAAGAAAGGGAACTTCAAGAAGAAATGGCAAGCAAGTTGCCACTCCCGGGAAGAAGCCCAAAGCTGGACCCAAGCCTGAAACTGAGTGCTTCTACTGCAAAGGGAATGGTCACTGGAAGCGGAACTGCCCCAAATACTTGGCGGGTAAGTAGGATGGAAAAGTGAACAAAGGTATATTTGATATACATGTTATTTATGTGGACCTTACTAGTATTTGTAGTACCCCTGGATATTTGATACTAGTTCAGCTACTAAGATTAGTAACTCAAAACAGGAGTTGCAGAATAAACGGAGACTAGTTAATGGCGAGGTGACGATGTGTGTTGGAAATGATTCGAAGGTTGATATGATCACCACCGCACACTCCCTCTACCTTCGGAATAAGTGTTGAACCTAAATAAATGTTATTTGGTGTTTGCCTTGAGCATGAATATGATTAGATCATGTTTATTGCATACGTTTATTCATTTAAGTCAGAGAATAATTGTTGTTCTGTTTACATGAATAAGACCTTCTATGGTCATACACCCAATGTGAATGGTTTATTGAATCTCGATCATAGTGATACACATATTCATAATATTGATGCCAAAAGATGCAAAGATTATAATGATAGTACAACATAGTTGTGGCACTGCCGTTTGGGTCATATTGGTGTAAAGCGCATGAAGAAACTCCATGCAGATGGACTTTTGGAATCACTTGATTATGAATCATTTGATACTTGCGAACCATGCCTCATGGTCAAGATGACTAAAACTCCGTTCTCTAAAACAATGGAGTGAGCTAATGACTTGTTGGAAATAATACATACCGATGTATGTTACCCGATGACTATTGAAGCACGCGCCAGGTATCATTATTTTTTGACCTTCACAGATGATTTGAGTAGGTATGGGTATATCTACTTGATGAAACACAAGTTTGAAACATTTGAAAAGTTCAAAGAATTTCTGAGTGAAGTGGAGAATCATCGTAACAAGAAAATAAAGTTTCTACGATCTAATCACAAAGGTGAATATTTGAGTTACAAGTTTGGCCTTCATTTAAAAATGTGGAATAGTTTCACAACTCACGCCACCTGGAACACCACAGCGTAATGGTGTGTCCGAACATCGTAATCGTACTTTATTAGATATGGTGCGATATATGATGTCTCTTACCGATTTACCAGTATCGTTTTGGGGTTATGCATTAGAGACAGTTGCATTCGTTTTAAATAGGGCACCGTCTAAATCCATTGAGACGACATGTGTGAACTATGGTTTGGCAAGAAACCTAAGTTGTCGTTTCTTAAATTCTTGGGATGTGACTCTTATGTCAAAAAGCTTCAGCCTAATAAGCTCGAACCTAAATCGGAAAAGTGCGTCTTCATAGGATACCCTAAGGAAACAATTGGGCACAAGTCGGTGTCAAAACCGGCTGATATCGGGTAGGGGGTCCCGAACTGTGCGTCTGAGGATCGAAGGTAACAGGAGACAAAGGGGACACGATGTTTACCCAGGTTCGGGCCCTCTCGATGGAGGTAAAACCCAACTTCTTGCTTGATTGAATTTGATGAGTATTGGGGTTACAAGAGTTAATCTACCACGAGATCATAATGGCTAAACCCCAGCTGCCTAGCCTATATGAAATCTGATAGCCTCTACGGACTAAACACTGCAGTATATATAGACACCGGAGGGGCCTACGGTTGTACAAAGTCGGTTCACAGAGAAAGGAAATCATACATCCAGACGTCAAACTTGCTACCCACGCAAAGGAGAGTCCCATCCGGACATGAGTGAAGGCTTTATATCACGACCCATCAGTCCGGCCCATGCTACACAGCCCGGACACCCGAAGACCCCATAATTCAGGACTCCCTCAGTAGCCCCTGAACTTGCCTTCAATGATGACGTAGTATCAGGCTCATGTCTTCTGCTTTGCAAGGCGGGTTGTAACGCCCCGAGACCGATGTGCTAGGTGTCTTCCAGTTATTCGTTGTTGTTTGCCTTGTCATTGCTTGCGTGTCATGCATTGCATATCATGTCATCATGTGCATTTCATTTGCATACATGTTCGTCTCATGCATCCGAGCATTTTCCCCGTTGTCCGTTTTGCAATCCGGCGCTCCTATGTCACCCGGTGTCCATTTCTACCTCTTTTCGTGTGACGATGTTAAACATTTCCGGATTGGACTGAGACTTGTCATGCGGCCTTGGTTTACTACCGGTAGACCGCCTGTCAAGTTTCGTACCATTTGGACTTCGTTTGATACTCCAACGGTTAACCGAGGGACCGAAAAGGCCTCGCTAGTGTTGCAGCCCAACACCCTTTGAAAGTGGATCAAAACCCACCTAAGACCTCTCCATCATCTCGGTCGTTCGATCACGATCGCGTGGCCGCAAGCCGCACCTCATTTGGACTCTCCTAGCTCCTCCTACCTCTATATATAGATCATCTCCCAAAAATCTCGGATCTCCTTCCACCCTAACCCTAGAAAAATTCCTCTCCGCACGGCCGGACACGTCCGCCGGCCGCCGGACACACCGCCGCCACCACTCAGGACGTGCCACCTGTCGCCACCGCACTCCTCCCGCTGCAGGCCCGGGAAGCCCGCACCGGGCCCCCGAGGCCCATCGCCCGCGCCCCGCCGCCTGGGAGAGCTGCGCCGCCCCGCGCCTCTCTCCTCTGCCGCAGGACACCGCGCCGGCCGGAGCTGCCCCTCGCCGGCGAGCTCGCGCCACCGCGCCGGCCTCCGCCTCCAGCGCCGCCCGCCGTCCCGCTGCTCCGGCGCCGTCCTGCGCCACCGCACCTCGCCGTCCTCTCTGGCCGGCCTCCTCCTCGGCACCCTCGTCCTCTTCGGCGGCCCCAAGTCCGACTCCGGCGGCTACAGTACTCTAGCGACGAACCTCGATCGGCGTGCGAATCTGGATCTGGATCGGTTGACTTTTCCTCCCGAAACCCTAGTTTTTTTTGCGTTTTTCATCATGTTGTAGCTCCGCATCCGTAGCTCCGATTTGCGTGTGTAGCATATCAAAATGTTTGTCTCAGAGAGTACATCATTTCATCTCATTGCATCATTTTCATTTGAGCCCATCTTGATTCCCGAAATGCTGTTGTAAGAGGGCTATGTGATATAATTGTCAGATCTGTTTCATCAATTAGCTATTTGTCATTTTTGCCATGATTAATGTGTGCATGATATGCTCCTGAGCTCTACATGAGTTTTCTTATATGCCATGCCATCTTTACAGAGGTGATTACCATGTATTTTTGTGATATGTGTGGTTATTAGCACAAGCTTGCAAAGTAGTGCATTCGTTAATGCTGATTTCAGGGATTTAGGATTTTTCTAAGTCCTTGTCCTGATTTTGTCATTATGCCATCTGTTCATGTTGTTTCCTAGTGATCTGTGCCTCTTTTGAGGATGATCAGTAAGGATAATTTGTTAACATTGTGCTTCTTTATCCATCCATGTCTTTGTTTGCATTTATGGAGCAACCTAGCTTGAGTCAATCGAGCTCTACTTTTGCCATTTCGTGAATCCTGGCAGATTGTTGACTTGTTAGCGATTTTGCCGAGGATGTTGCTATTGATCCGTGCATGCTATGTTGTTGTTCTTGCCATGTCTAGCTTCTATGCCATGTATTCTTGATGGGTGTATGCTTAGTTTGTCATGCCATGCTCTGTAGTGAGTGCATCGAGCTCGTGAACATGCCTACTCGTTAATAGATTTGCATGCTCCAGTTTTTCACCAAGTCTGTAATCTGATTATGTTTTTGCCATGTTCACATGCTTGCAATTGTATTTTCTTATCCCTTTTGGCTCAAGGTCGCTAAAGGACTTTTTTTAAGTGCTTTGAGTAGCTTCATTTAATGCCTTTCTTTGCCATGTTAAGTTCCTGTAGCATATAGTTTTCATGCTCCAAAGTGTGCTACCTGGTGTTAAATTCCAGACTTGTGTTAATTTCACCGAGTCTGAAACCTGTTATCATTTGCACTTTTGCCATGCTTGTTTGAACCTGTTAATGGATGAATTGGCCGTATCTCAGTGTTCATCTTTTGTCAAGAATCATGAGTGGATCCCTGCCATGTATTTTGTCGTCATGTTTGAGTGCTGTAGCATAATAATCTTGATGCTTTTAGATGGCTACTTGCTGCTTATCGCAGACCAGTGCCATATTTGTTTTTCTTGCCATTTCCAAACCGTGCATCCGATTCAGGTGATCTTTATATCGATTTCAACCGAAATCACCTCACCTTTCTAGTGGCACTCTTGGATTTCCATGTTGAGGCCAGGTTCAATCAATCCTTGTCAAATCTTGCATATGCATCACATATCGCATCCCGCATAGCATACCATGTTTGCATCATGTTGTTCGAGCATTGCATGTGGTTGATTGTGTTCCTTTTGCTTGTTTGTCTTGTTTGGGTAGAGCCAGGAGATGAGTTCGCTAACGAGGAGCCCGTTGAGTTTGCTTATGAGGATCAAGTCAACTCTGACAACTTTGCAGGCAAGATGATCATACCCTCGAAATCACTTCTATCTTTGCTTGCTAGAAGCTCTCTCTTTTGCTATGCCTATGCTACGATGCCTACCACTTGCTCATCATGCCTCCCAAATTGCCATGTCAAACCTCTAACCCACCATGTCCTAGCAAACCATTGATTGGCTATGTTACCACTTTGCTCAGCCCCTCTTATAGCGTTGCTAGTTGAAGGTGAAGATTGGAGATCATTCCTTGTTGGAACATTGTTTATTGTTGAGATATCACCATATTATCTTGTTTATCTTAATGCACCTATATACTTGGTAAAGGGTGGAAGGCTCGGCCTTTTGCCTAGTATTTTGTTCCACTCTTGCCACCCTAGTTTCCGTCATATCGGTGTTATGTTCCCGGATTTTGCGTTCCTTACACGGTTGGGTTATAATGGGAACCCCTTGACAGTTCGCCTTGAATAAAACTCTTCCAGCAATGCCCAACTTTGGTTTTACCATTCGCCACCTAGCCTCCTTTTCCCTTGGGTTCTGTGGACTCAAGGCTCATCTTTATTTAAACACCCGGGCCAGTGCTCCTCTAAGTGTTGGTCCAACCTGTCAGCTGCCGGTGGCCACCAGGGACAACTCTAGGCTGGCCTACTGGAACCTTGGACAATCTGGTGTGCGCAGAGAACGAGATATGTGCAGCTCCTATCAGGATTTGTCGGCACATTCGGGCGGTGTTGCTGGGTTAGTTTTACCATTGTCGAGGATGTCTTGTAACCGGGATTCCGAGCCTGATCGGGTCTTCCCGCTAGAAGGAATATCCTTCGTTGACCATGAGAGCTTGTGATGGGTTAAGTTGGGACTCCCCTGCAAGGATTTGAACTTTCGAAAGTCGTGCCCGTGGTTATGGGCAGATGGGAATTTGTTAATGTCCGATTGTAGATACCTTGAGACTTAACTTAATTAAAATGAATCAACCGCGTGTGTTACCGTGATGGTCTCTTCTCGGCGGAGTCCGGGAAGTGAACACGGTGTTGGAGTAATGTTTGACGTAGGTTGTTATAGGATCACTTCTTGATCATAGTTCTTCGTTTGTGCTTTGCCTTCTCTTCTCGCTCTCTTTTGCGAACAAGTTAGCCACCATATATGCTAGTCGCTTGCTGCAACTCCACATATTACCTTGCCTTACCTTTAATCTTAAATAATCTTGATCGCGAGGGTGCGAGATTGCTGAGTCCCCGTGACTCACAGATTACTTCCAAACCAGATGCAGGGACCGATGATACCGTTTCAGATGATGTGCTTGAGTTCAAGTGGGAGAGTTCGACGAAGACTCCCATCGTTACTATGTGTCTTTCCCAGATGATCAGTAGTGGTGCCCAGTTGGGGCGATCAGGGACCGTGTCGCATGTTGGGGTTGATCTTTTATTTTGGTGCCATAGTCGGACCATGAGTGTATTGGATGATTGTAATGTTATTCATGTATTTGTGTGATGTGGCGAGTGTAAGCCAACTATGTATCCTTTTCCCCTATTATCTATTTACATGGGTTGTTGTGAAGATTACCTTACTTGCGACATTGCTTTCAATGCGGTTATGCCTCTAAGTCATGCTTCGACACGTAGGAGATATAGCTGCATCGAGGGTGTTACACGGGTTCTTCATCATATTTAGGACCAACGACAGTCCGGCGATAACCTAGACGTTTTTGTCTTTTACGATTCCCCCCTCCCGACTTCTCGATTTCCGTGCATCAGGCGAATATGAACAGTCCATGCCTTTTTTGCAAATAACCCGCTCTTCGTGCTCAGACGACATCTATATAAGGAGTTTTAGATTTCCTAATGCCATATCACATCACGCAAAAGGGAAACCGTCGAGTTTAGCCATGAACAAAGCTTTCCAACATGACTGGTACCCCAGGCTCCTCCTCGCGCCCCCATGGCCCTCAAGAGGGTGATTGGCAGAGTTGCTCCGTGCCTCATCTTCAGCTAAGCCGACTCCAGACACAGGGTTACCCCCCCTCGTGGATCTAGTCTCTGTTCGAGTGGGATTATATTCAATCGGCAACAACGCTATGACTGAGAACTTCCCCATCCCCAATAAGGAGGAGAGGGTGTGCTTCGTCCCATTCCTGTTACCGGGCCTGGGATTTCCAATCCATCCCTTCCTTTGGGGGTTATTGGAATTTTATGGCATCCAACAACACAACCTCACCCCTGGTTCGATTTTGCAAATCTTAGGTTTCGTTGCCCTCTGCGAGCTATTCTTAGGCATCGAGGCCCATTTTGAATTATGGAGGAAGTTCTTTTGCTCGTTCCCCGCCACCGGGGACGTTCCATGTTTGAAGTGGGCGGCGCCGAAGTATGGCGCATAGCTGGATCTGTATACCTCGTAGGAACACCTAAAGAGGTATACCATTAGTGGTCTTTAGAATGGTTCTATATGGACGATGTTCCGCTATCGGATCCAGTTTGGCGCACCCTCCCTAAATTTTTTGGTGCTCCTTTAAAGAAGCGCCTCAACTGGCGGTCCCGAAGCCCCAAGGAAGAGGATTGTGCGAAGATAAAGAGATTGGTCAGCAAGGTCAGGCTGCTAGCCCATACCAAACTGTCGATAGTTGAGGTTATGGCCATTGCAATAAAGAGGTGTGTCCAGCCTCTTCAATCCAGAGTAACCCCTTTATGGTGTTACAATGAAGAAGACGATGCATCCCGCTACAGACGGAAGGGTCCGGATATTCCAGCCGAACTGGCCTCAATCTTGGTCGATCTGTATAAGGGCAAGAAGGAAGATTTTCTCCAGTTAAACTATCGGGAGGGTTGTTCCATGTACTCACCCATTGAATGGGTAAGATTTCGATCGTCTGTATTTTTTTTGCTTTACAGACACTAATCAAATTTGCCATTTGTTGCCACCAACAGTCATGGAGGAAGATGACCGAGGACGTCCACTATCCCGCTCCCTTGCCAAAGGATCATAACCGTGATAAAGATCCTGGCTTTTGTGAGGATCCGGACATATATGTAGAGTTTGACGACAGGGTATTTTATCAAGCGAGCCTTGATGGTTCGGAGGTGGCTAGTACCACCGACTACCCCCGCCACTATCCCTTTTGCATTGTGACTATTCAGAGGGTCCTTAAAAGGAAATCCTTATCTGCATTTCTATCTCCTGTACTGATCCAGATTTTAATAGGATCTGCACTCTAGGGAGCATATTTCCTCAAGGGCGGCCCCTACGCAAGGCCGTCGTTCAAAGCGAAAAGGGACCGGGAGTGCTACGGAGACCTCACAGACTTCCAAGAGGTACGTGTGCTCTAATACATGTGTAGGCATGACTCTGGATTGTGAAAAGTCTCGCTTTATCCTTGACATCAGGAGGAGTATGCTGCGGACGGTTGAAAAATGCCCGATTAGCCGAATGTCCACTGATCCGGTGTCGGACTCGTCAACTAGGATGCCAGCCGATGCAATGCCAGTTCCGCCTCCTCAAGAAGATTCGTATGACGTATACGTCACGAATTCCGAAGTGGAAAGTGTGATGAATCACCGTCGATTGAAATAGGCTATGCGGGCTCCGATGTTTTCCGAACAAGAGTTTACTGCACTCAGTTCATTGGATGCGTATCTCCGAGCTGCTCGAGACGGACTTGCCAGAGTCATTCAGCTGTTCTCGAAGGACATACAGGTAAAAGTTTACGCAATTTGTGATAGTCATGTGCCAGTAGCCCCCGAGACTTGAAGCGGTGTGTTAAACTGATTTAAGGATCTCTATCACCCGCAGGTTCTCAAAGAGAAAAATACCGCGCTGTCCGAGGAGCTAGAAGCAAATCAGACACAGTTAAATGTTGTCACAGCCGAGCTGGCGGAAATTCAAAAGGGCACAACGAGTGTGTCTAGGAAGAATAAACATGACGGGGAAAAAGACAAACTATCCGAAGAGATAGAGAGCTTAAAGGCTCGGTTATCAGCCGTTCAGAAGGAAAATGAGAAGCTGAAAGGCGGCATATTTGGTATGTCTTCCTCTCTTATTTAGAACCATCCTAGGTGCTTATGTGCAATCCCTTAATTCAAAATGCCATGACTCTATTTCCACAGGCCTGTTGACTGGTCGACCGGAGGAATAAGTATCCGGATTTCAAGGCGACGTGCTGAAGGAACTGTCTGTGGTACATGCTCCGGCCCGGAAAGCCATGAAAAGTATGGTGAAGGCTTTATGGCCATCTGATACCCATACGGAAAGTATGGAGCGCCTGGAAGACCTATTCAAAGATGCCCGGTGCGGGTTCGAGCTATGGAAGACATCCACCTGCCGCGAAGGCGCACGAGAAGCTTGGGCTATGGTGAAGACACGCTTCACTATACTGGACCAAAATCATATGGCCCGAGTAGGACCACAGGAACCAGATTTGAAAGAAATTCCAGTGAAGTTGGTTTATGACCAAGTAATGATGGCTACGAAGTACTCGCAAGAGGACTATAAGTTAGAAAGTCTTATAGATGGAGTAGATAAGGAATAGGTGTCTGTATTAGTCAACATGTACCTTTTAGCCGAACATGTGAAAATTTTGTCATCGCAGGCCTTTGGCTTTTGTCCTCCGAACAAAAACTTGTGGAGTGTTTCCGGATACTTTTTTTTTGAAATGAAAGAAGTATGTATTATAATAGGAAGCCAAGCAACCCGGTCATTGTGCTCAAACAGAAAAAAATTGAGTTCGGAATGTATGTTATATTATATATGTAAGAAACATCTTCAAAGGAAAATAGTTCCGTTAAGGGTTCCTTTCCTTGGGTTAGCATACTATGCATACACGTGCCGGGGTGTGCGATCCGTAATACGGAAAAACTGTCTCGCATTGTTTTAAAGTAGTTGCAATACTGCAACAATCTGTCATTTGATTGCCGGCCAATTATTCCCTTAAGAACGCTAGCTTTCGGCTTCACCCGTCTGAGGTACATGTCCGGATAACCCGGTTGTAACAATCCCAGAGGTGCTCCCTTTATTCCCTAGCCGAACAATCGGGAACGTAGGGCATAAGAACAGGAGCAAGGCAACCCAGCTTGGCAAAAACTTAAGTCATAGAGGTGCATATAATGGCAAAAAGGATGTATATCAACAAACAACAAATATATTGTGAGCTCTAGGCTCGGGATAATGATAAGCTTCTATTTACATAAGCCCCCAATCATGGTGGGGTGTGTACATTGAAGGATGTGTACCCCTTAAGTGTTCGGCTTATCCGAACATATCATGGAAATCGTACAAAAACGAGAAAATGAAAAATAGATGAAGAGAAGAAAGAAAAAGAGAACGAAAATAAGTATGGTCGAACTTTTCGCAGAATCTTCGGAGCCGAGCAGTGTTCCACAGGTTCGTCTCTAAGTGATTATCCAATGCATTCCGAAGGTTGTAGGCTCCTCCAGTGAGAACTTCATCTATAATGAAGGGACCTTCCCATTTTGGTTTGAGCTTGTCCTTTTTCTTCTCTGGGAGGCATAAAACAAGCTCACCGACGTTATAAGTCTTTGCCCGCACTTCTATGCTTTGGTATCGCCGAGCCTGTTGTTGATAGAATGCGGAACGGGCTTTTGCAACATCGCGCTCCTCCTCCAGGCCATCCAGGTCGTCCTGTTGATCGAGATCGACTTCTATCTCTTCATACATGCGCACTCGAGGTGAGTCATGAATAATGTCGCAGGGCAAGATAGCCTCTGTGCCGTACACCATGAAGAAAGGTGTGTATTCGGTCGTGCGATTGGGCGTGGTCTGCAGCCCCCAGAGTACGGAATCGAGTTCCTCGAACCAATGTTTATCCGACTCCCTTAGGGATCGCACTAATTTGGGTTTGATGCCACTCATTATCAGGCCATTTGCCCATTCAACCTGACCGTTTGTTTGAGGGTGATATACTGAGGCGTAGTCGAGCTTAATGCCCAGATTAGCACACCAATTTTTCACCTCATCGGTTGTGAGCCATAGCGGTGTACAACGCCGGGTATAAAGTCGATCACCAGCCCGACTTCACCTGTTTTTACTGGTTTGGCCTCTATTCACTTACTGAATTTATCCACCATGACCAGCAAATATTTCTTCTTATGGCTTACCCCTTTGAGGGGCCGAAGATACCTAGACTCCATACCGCAAAAGGCTAGGTAATGGGAATTGTTTTTAGGGTAGTGGGCAGCATATGACTTTGATTGGCGAATAACTGGCATCCGACACAACGCTATACAAGTGCGTATGCATCTGCTCGGGTCGTGGGCCAAAACAAACATGTACAGAAGGCCTTACTTTCGAGGGCCTGGGATGCAGCGTGATGGCCAACGAAGCCAGCATGTATTCGAGCAAGAGTTGTCGTTCCTCCTCTTCGGAGATACATCTTTGAAGAACTCTAGTAGTACTTTTCTTTTAGAGTTCTCCTTCATGAACTTTGTAGGCTTTCGAGCGTCGGACTATGTGACGGGCCTCATTCTGGTCATCAGGGAGCTCCCGCCTATTAAGGTAGGCTAGGAAGGGTTCGGTCCATGGAGCGATGACAACCATGATTAAATGGGTGGAAGGTGTCATTCCGGTGTCCGAGCCCCCAATGATATTAGACTTGTGTTCAGCAACCGGGGGTGTGATCGTCTCCGGACTAGTGTTGCCACTCTCGTCCTGCCATACCACGGATGGCTTGAAGAGCCTTTCCACAAAGGTGTTAGGTTGGACGGGGTCACGTTTAGCGCCCATTCGAGGAAGGATGCCAGCTGCCTGTTATTTTCGTGAGCGACATGATGAAACTCAAGCCCCTCGAACCGAGCTGATATTTTGAGTATGGTGTTGTGGTATGCCGCCATTTTTGGATCTTTTGCATCGAAATCTCCATCTATTTGGGATATCGCAAGGTTCCAATCCCCACGCACCTCAAGGCATTGTATGCCCATGGAAACGGCCATTCGGAGACCATGCAATAGTGCCTCATATTCAGCTGCCTTGTTGGAGTCCGTATACATGATTTGTAATACGTAACAGACTGTGTCCCCAGTGGGGGATGTTAGGATCACACCAGCCCCCAATCTGGCTAACATTTTAGAGTCGTCAAAGTACATTACCTAGTTGGAGTATGTGTTGTACTCCTTGGGGAGTTCGACTTCTGTCCATTCGGTGACAAAGTCGACCAACACTTGAGATTTAATAGCTCGGCATAGCTTGTATGTTATTTCAAATGGTAAGAGCTCGATGGCCCATTTGGCGATGCGGCCGGTGGCGTCCTGATTGTTTATGATGTCATTGAGTGGAACTTCGGAAGCCACTGTGATCGAAAACTCTTGAAAGTAGTGCCGCAATTTCCAAGATGCCATGAAGACCGCATACGCTATATTTTGATAATGTGGGTATCGAGATTTGCACGGTGTTAGAAACACCGATACATAATACACCGGTTTCTGGAGTGGGAATTTATGTCCCTCCTCCTATCGTTCAACGACGAGCACCGCACTTACTACCTGATGAGTCACAGATATGTAGAGCAACATAGGTGCGCCAACACTTGGTGCAGCAGGGATTGGGTTGCTTGCTAACAAAGTTTTTATTTCTTCCAATCCGGCTATAGCCGCGTCCGTCCACTCGAAGTGGTTGGTGTGTCGGAGGAGTTGATAAAGTGGTAGTGCCTTCTTCCCTAATCTGGAGATAAAGCGGCTCAAGACTGCCACGCACCCGACTAGTTTTTGGACTTGCTTTAAGTCTGTTGGTGTTGCCAATTGTGACAAGGCTCGGATTTTTGTTGGGTTCGCTCAAATTCCTCTATTGGAAACAATGAACCCGAGTAGTTTTCCGGCATGAACGCCAAAGACACATTTTTCCGGATTGAGCCATATGTCATATGTTCGAAGGTTGTCGAATGTGATTCACAGATCGTCCACCAATGATTCGACGTGTTTAGTCTTGATGACAACATCATCGACGTATGCCTCCACTGTCTTGCCGATTTGCTATTCCAAACATGTTTGAATCATGCGTTGGTAAGTGGCGCTGGCGTTTTTGGGCCCAAAAGGCAGAGTGTTGAAGCAAAAAGTCCCGTAGGGGGTAATGAATGTTGTTGCAGCTTGGTCGGACTCCTTCATCTTGATTTGATGGTATCCGGAGTATGCGTCGAGGAAAGACAGAGAATCGTGTCCTGCAGTCACATCAATTATATGGTCAATGCGGGGTAGTGGGAAGGGGTCCTTAGGGCAAGCCTTATTGAGATCCTTAAAATCGACACAAAGGCGCCAGGATTTATCCTTCTTTGGCACCATGACCAGATTTGCCAGCCAGTCTGGGTGCTTGATCTCTCTGATGAACTCGGCTTCAAGTAGCTTGGTTAGCTCCTCCCCCATAGCCTGTCATTTGGGTTCGAAAAATTGTCGCAACGTTTTCTTGACTGGTTTGATCCCCTTTATTATGTTGAGGTTGTGTTCAGCCAGTCTGCGTGGGATTCCCGGCATATTCGAAGGGTGCCAGGCGAAGATGTCCCAATTCTTGCGCAGGAACGCTCGCAAGGCGATGTCGACCGTTGGATCCAACTGTGCTTCGATGGAGGTTGTCTTGTTGGGATCCGTCGGGTGCACTTGAAATTTAACTATTTCGTCTGCTGTTTTGAAAGAAGTGGACATGGGCCTCTTATCGAGTGTTACATCATCTTTGTCCATTGTAGAACGTAGAGTGGTTAACTCTTCGGCCGCGAGGGCCTCAGATACTACTATATCTGGATCACTGGTGATTGTGATAACTCCATTGGGCCCTGGCATTTTGAGCTTCATGTACCCGTAATGGGGTATAGCTTGGAAGCGTGTGGATGCATCTCGCCCCAAAAGGGTGTGATATCCACAATTGAAAGGTGCCACGTTGAAGAGAAACTCTTCGGACCTGTAGTTCTCCGGTGTGACGAACACCACACCAAGCTTAATTTTCCCAGAGCTTCGCGCTTCTCGAGTCAGGATAATGCCTCGAAAGGTGGTGTTGCTTTGCTCGATGCGACTTTTGTCCATTTGCATTTTCTGGAGCGTATCCTCGTAGATGAGGTTCAGTCCACTGCCGCCGTCCATGAGCACTTTAGTGAGCCTGAAGCCATCAACAATTGGGTTTAAGACCAAGGCGATAGGTGCTCGGATTGATTTGGCCCTTGGTTCGTCATCGGCAGTAAAAGTTATTGCCATATCGTTCCAGGGATTTATTGCAGCTACGTGGTTGACTTCCGCGAGGTCGCAGAGCGCCCTTTTGCACTGATTATTTGACGAAAAGGTCTCGAAGACCGTAAAGACATTGAGATCGTCGTCCTCTGAAGAGTGCATCACCGGGGTGATGTTGGTGAGGATAGCCTCGCCGCTCTTAGCTACTTGCCGGAGCACCCAACATGCCCGAAGGCTGTGTGTTGGTTCGGTATTCGGCGTAGTGTGTATTTGACAGGGCTTGTCGAGCAGTTCCTCAAGGACAGTTCTATGTCCTGTGAAGGATTTGGTTCTCTTGTCAATGAGATGATAGTCGGGTGGCCCGTAAGGGTGCATCCTTTTTGCCCGTCTTGTGGGTTGCTTGAATGCAGGGGGATCCCATCGGGCTGTCTAAGCTTTCCAAGCGCTTTCCATTGTGCGGAACTTCTCTACTATGTGTGTCAAATCTGCATAGTGCAGTATGCGGTTGCGGTTGAGGGCATTGAGGAATACCTCGTCCGTACAGTTGCGGGAGAAGACTGAAACCGCATCATCGTCGCAGCAGTCCTTAATCTTGTTTTAACAAGGAGGAAGCTGGTCCAGAAGTGATTGACTGTTTCCTGAGGCTACTGTCGTACGTACATTAGGTCTCATACATCTAGAGGGCCTGAATTGCTTGGGGAATATTGTTTGTGGTGGCTGGACGGGTAAAAATCCAAACCCTGACACGCCATTGGATCTGGAGCGTGAAGAATCTCTGAGGTCACTAGTCAAGGATCCGGACGGTCCTGGAGACTTTCAGGCTCGACGCTTGATTCTATGTTCGGCGGACATACGGTCTCTTACCGTGGACGGGTATCCGGCGCACAGGGCCCAGAAATCCGAACATATATTGTTCTTAACTTAGTGGGAGAAGTATTCTCGATGCGCTCCTCCACAACCACTACCAGATGGGTGATCGGTGGGGGATTTGATTTCCCTCTGATCGGGTTTAAGCCCAATCAGATCATAGTTTGTTGCGACTCCCAGGGCGGCGATGCGATGTAGCAGTTCGCTCAAGGATGGGACATCTGTCGGATCCATCTTTTCAGAGTGTATGGGGCTCATGCGGAGGTGACGTATGGCGATTGTGGGGGCTTCCTTTGGCTTAAACTCTAGGCATGAACCCATGGTGAAACCGCCGAGCTGGAGGACCTGTCCTGAGGCTAGGGCCCTTCCAAAGGTGATGGTGTCATTAATTACAAGGCGATCCGTTGATCCTGCCATCGGCGACACAGAGGAATTCTCAATGAAAGCACCAATGTCGGAGTCAAAACCGGCCGATCTCGGGTAGGGGGTCCCGAACTGTGCGTCTGAGGACTGAAGGTAAGAGGAGACAAAGGCAACACGATGTTTACCCAGGTTTGGGCCCTCTCGATGGAGGTAAAACCCTATGTCGGTGTCAAAACCGGCGGATCTCGGCTAGGGGGTCCCGAACTGTGCGTCTAGGCCGGATGGTAACATGAGGCAAGGGACACAATGTTTTACCCAGGTTCGGGCCCTCTTGATGGAGGTAAAACCCTACGTCCTGCTTGATTAATATTGATTATATGGGTAGTACAAGAGTAGATCTACCACGAGATCAGAGAGGCTAAACCCTAGAAGCTAGCCTATGGTATGATTGTATGTTGTGATTGTTGTCCTACGGACTAAAACCCTTTAGTTTATATAGACACGGGAGAGGGTTAGGGTTACACAAGGTCGGTTACAAAGGAGGATATATCCATATCCGTATTGCTTAGCTTGCCTTCCACGCCAAGTAGAGTCCCATCCGGACACGAGACGAAGTCTTCAATCTTGTGTATTCATAGTCTAACAGTCCGGCCAATGGAGATAGTCCGGCTGTCCCAAGACCCCCTAATCCAGGACTCCCTCAGTAGCCCCTGAACCCGGCTTCAATGACGATGAGTCCGGTGCGCAACATTATCTTCGGCATTGCAAGGAGGGTTCCTTCTCCGAATACATCACAGAAGAACTTGAAAACGAGGATAGTGTCCGACCCTGCAAAATAAGTTCCACATTCCACCGCAGAGAGAATAATATTTTCGCAGATCTAATTCACTGCTTGTTTTGGCACACGACCTTATGTCATGGCCCGGTGATTATTCGAACCGTTTCTCCACACATAACGCGAGGCGGTTTATTTACACGTCTTGCCGAAGCGGAGATCGTGTTCCCTCAATTGCGGGATTCTCATTAATGCGGTCGTGGGTAACCCAACCGTGTCTAGGACTCCTAGATTATAGGCAAGTCCTAAACGGCTACAAAGAGGACGCTTGATATTCACCCTCTTTATAAAGGGACAAGGTTTTTGCGTTTTCCCTCTTGTGCTCACTCGAACCCTTCCCCCCCTCGAGTTCTAACACCCAAAGCCTAGGTTAGGTGCTCTGGATCTTCAACCATGTCCGGATCCAGCCTTCAAGGCCGATGGACGCCCTCCTCCATTACAGAAGAGGACATTAAGAAGTTGAGGAAGGCCAGATACCTGACCGCCGAGGTTTCGCATCGGCTGCCTGCTTGAGGGCAGATCGTCCCTACTCCTGAACCCAACGAGAATGTCGTGTTCGTCTCCCACTTCTTCCGAGGTATAGGCCTCACTCGGGATCCCTTCGTGGGGGGTTTGATGTTCTATTACGGGCTAGATTTCCATGATCTAGCTCCGGACTCCTTTCTCCACATCTCGACATTTATTGTCGTGTCCGAGGCCTTCCTCCGCATCACCCCTCACTTCGGCTTGTGGCTCAAGACCTTTGAAGTGAAGCCAAAGATGATCGAGGGGCAACATGCAGCGTGCGGAGGTGCATCAATAGGCAATATGGCAGGAGCTCCATGGCCGAAAGGTTCCTTCCCAGAGGTGTCCGAATTATGGTAGTGGGAGTGGTTTTACGTCACAGCTCCCAGAAGTGCCAAGTGGGCGGCTGCCCCTGCTTTCCGCTCGGGCCCCCCACCACAACTGATGTCATGGATTAGTAGAGGTCTGAGTTGGGGTCCAGCCAAGGACGTGCCTATACTACAAAGCCGCATCCGAGATCTCTTCGAGGGAGATTTTAATTTGGTTGCGGTAATACAAGTTATGCTGGTTCATCAAGTCCAGCCTTGCAAACGCCGGCCCCTTCACTTGTGGGAGTTAAACCCAGAGGGACCACGTGCCATTCAAAGTTTCCTCGACCTGACGCACGAGGAGATGTACAAGTCATTCTTCGGACCTCAAGTAGAATGTCCGGATATTACCGAGGACGTGGGCCTGAGCAGTAACCACGTCGCCGAACAAGTAAGAAATCCTCTGGACGAACACACTGTCGTTTATTCGTCACAAAGTTATTTCTGAGAGTTTGCTTTTTGACCAGGACTGGCTAACAAAGGGGAAGATGATTCGGTGTTTGGCCCCCCTCCCTGAGGGTTTAGAAAATCCGGTGTTGGAAAAGATGCTCGAGGTCGCACCTTGCCCAGAGCCCTTGAAGGAAGATATCGGGGGGATAATACGGGCGTACGCGGGCCCCCATTGCTGCCCGTTCCAACTGAGGGAACGAGCGTCTCCACGAAGGAGGACAACCGGGGGAGGAAAAGGACTGCTTCCGAGGATCCGGAAGCCGAAGCCTCCAAACGGGAGAAGAAGTCTCCCACAGAGGGTCCTGCCTCAGGGGGTGCTTTTGCCGCACAAAGTCTGCGGGGGGATCAGCCCTCCAATGAGTCATAAGTGATCCAAAATACTTTAATAGTAAAGGTATGATATCTTTTTTTCTAAGAGAATAACCACCGCATATATCTTGCAGTTCGGGCCTTAGCCCCACTCAGCTGAGCTCGTCTTCGAGGGATCTTCTTCCAGAGATGATGGAGAGCGAAATGCCTCCCCCGGACTCCTCCGCTCAAGAAGAGGGCGTCCTCGAAGTGTCATCACGGAGGGCCTCTCCGGATCCGGTGAGGCCAAAAGATAATCCCATAGACCCCTGAAGTCCCCAGCGTCCGGCTCCCGAAGAGAGCAGACAAAAGAGTCCGGCACTGTCTGGTGTGCGGTCGGACGTTCTGAGAGAGTTGGTGGGGCGAGCGGCCATCTCAAAAGAACACTATATGATGATGAGTACGGTGATGGAGAGAATCTCGTCCGCCGAAAGCGGATTACATGAAGCTTTTATGAGTCTACTGATAGGCTTTGAGGTACGTGAGATAATATGTCATAGTACTTCACATGTTAGGTGTGCCCTGTGTAGATAGTAGCCCCCGAGACTCTTGTCGTCGAGAACGGCGGCGAACAGAGGATCATATTCCCAGGCAATAACCAGACTGCCCCTATGTGTAGGTGGTGGAAGCTTCGGTGGCTAGACGGACTAGTAAGAGCAGCTGGATGCGGCAGACACCGACATCGAGCTTGTTAACAAGAGGCTTGACGAGGCACAGGGTAAGTGTTATTATCTGGTGAATGCCACATAGTAAGAGCAGCATGATGCTAGTATCTTTAATATGTTGTGACTGTAGATGGAGCTGCCACCGTGGAAGCCTTGCGGGCAGAACTTGCCTGAGCCAAGGAACAAGCGAGGATTAGTAATGCGGCTGCTTTGAAGGCGGCCGAAGAGTTGAAAGACAAGAAGGCCGCACATTGCGAGAGCCAAGAGAAGATGGCCAAGATGGCCGTAGAATTAAAAGACACTACCGACTGTTGCCAGGTCCTTGAAAAAGGAAACCGAGCGAAGGCAACGGACCTTGAGAAGGCCACGGCGGCGGACAAAGACACCCGTTCTGCTATGAGAGCGAAGAAGGAGGAGCTGCGGGAAGCCGGGGATATTGCGGCTGGGAAACCCTTCATGTTACGGAGGAAGTTCGGAGATCCATGGTATGCCCCTCTGGATCGGTTGTGGAGTTCGGCAGATGCGTATATGGATTTGGCGGCGAGCGCTGCCGATGCGGCCAAGTACTTCCAAGGTCAGACAGATCGTGAAATGGACAAGTTGTTCTGGTCGCAATTCCACGTTCCAGAGCATCCGCTTTCATTGACTGACCAGCTAGCCGAATGGGCCGAACTCAATAGGTTGTCCGGACTCGCCATGAGGTCTGTTGTGGATCAGCTATGGCCGGAAAAGCCAAAGCCGAACAGCTACTTTAGCTTAGTGCAGCAGTTCCTTGGTGCAGTGCCGTGCATTAATGCGATGAAGAGGTCGGCGTGCATAGAAGGCTCGCGGATGGCCCTTGCACGGGTTAAAGCAGACTGGGCGGAGATGGACGCTACCACAATTGCGGCACAGGCTGCCGAGCATTATTTCAAGGAAGTTCTCGAGGGTGCTTGTTTGATAGAGGCCCAGTGCTCGAAGAATATTATGTTTGAGTCATATGTATTCTCATTGTAAACACAATGCTTTTATGAAGTTTTTATAAGGCTATGTTTATACTTTTGCCTGAAAGTAGTATGATGCCTCCTGTGCAGTTGTTTATGTATACATGTGTATAACCTGAAAGATTGCAGCCGTCGGCTTCAACCCCCACGCATATAATGCGGAGGTGCTAGCAAAAAACGCGTGTTCACACTTAACCCAACGTCTTTGTCCTATTAAGGAGGTGATAGCGTCGCGAACGAGGCAACCGGACTATAATGCTTTAACACTTTCACTTAGCCATAGGAGTTTGACAGTGGGGCTACTAGATAGCCCCTGGTGGCTCCGCACTCTCCCGATCGCAGGGTGCGTACATGCCTGTCCGGAAAACGGCCCTTCGTTAAGGCAGAGGAATTATATCATTCCGATAGGTCATCGAGTGGTTGACCAGTCTCACGCTATATCATGACAATCAGTTTTCGGCTTTCTCTACTGAGGTGCTCGTCTGGATAAACCAGGGCACAATCGCAGTAGTTCTCCTGGTGCTACCTTAGCCGATGAAGCAGAACGTAAGGCACCAAAACACAGGAGCCGGGCAAACCCAACATTTGACCAAAGACAATGATTCGAAGCTGATGCATATAAGGCCAAACTCACGACGCCGAACACTCCCTAAGGTATTCGGTCTTTATGGTATAAACCGGGCCTAAATAGTGCCCTTTGTAAGAAGCCCTTTGTGTCCAGGTACGTGCATTATTCTGACGTGGCCACATGCCAAGACGTCAGCATCCTTCTCAACTGTGCTGAGAATTCAGTGGATATGTATCAATAAGAGACAGTAAAAAAGGTTTACGCAGGGTCTTAATCTAAAAAGAATCCTTTGAGCGGGTCCCTGCTGCACGTCTGTGCATGTATCTCCATTGTGCCGTATCCTGGACGGGTGTGGCACGATGATCATCTGTAAAAGAGAGGAACTTAGGTGAAAAAGTTGTCGTGCAAAAAGATAGTTTTTAAAGAAACTATGTATAATTCATGATGAGTAAAAATTGCCACTTGTCTGCGCGTGTTGAGCCCCTTGTATTTGTAATAGGGGTGCGACCATTGATCTGGTATGAATTACATATAGTTGCACCAGACTCGTCTAACCGTGTCCGAGGTCTTGACGACCTGATAAATGCTTTAGTTGGTCAGGCCGTTTTTAGTGTGCGGCTGCCAAGGCAGCCGCACTTTCTTCAGTGCGCAAAGATCGCTTAATATTTCTGTTCACTGTAATGATGCCACGTGGGCCGGGCATCTTAAGTGTGAGGGAAGCGTAGTGCGGTATTGCATTAAAGCGAACGAAAGCTTCGCATCCGAGTAGTGCTTGATAGCCACTTTAGAACGGAGCGATGTGGAAGGTTAAATGTTCGCTACGGAAGTTATCGGGGAAGCCAAATATAACCTTTAGTAGCAGGGAGCCCGTGCAATGAGCCCCTGGGCCTGGCGTTACTCCTTTAAAGGTAGTATTGCTTTGGCAAATTTTTGTTGGGTCTATCCCCATTTCGCGGATTGTGTCCTGGTATATCAGGTTTAGACTACTGCCACCGTCCATCAGGACTCGTGTGAAGTGGTATCCGTCAATTATTCGGTCTAATACCAGGGCAGCCCATCCTGCACGCCGGATACTTGCTGAGTAATCTCGATGGTCGAAAGTGATCGGTTGAGACGACCAGTGGCAGGACTCCGCGGTGGTAGGCCCTTGGGCATATTTTTCTGGGAGTGCCATTTTGTTTCTTTCCTTGATCACGTGTAACACGTTTACTGTTTTGACTTCTGGTGGAAATTTCTTTTGTTCCCCAGTGTCTTGCTTGGGAGGCTCATCCTCGTCTTCGCTTGGTGTATCCTCCCCCTTGTGTACGGCGTTGAGCTTCCTTGACTGCTTGAAGACCCAACATTCTCTATGGGTATGATTAGCGGGTTTACGAGGGGTGCTATGGATCTGACATATTTGGTCCAGAATTTTGTTTAGGCTGGACAGTTCGTCTCTGGCGCCCTTAGAGGGTGGCTTTTGCTCTCCCGGCCGAGAGCTTTTGAATCCGGCGTTTACTGTCATGCTCTTCGTGCTGTCTTCTTTATTCCAGCATTTGTTATTGTTGTTGCACCGTGATTTCCCATTTCCATCTCTAACTTCAGATGTACTGGGGTCGCTGGTGCTGCATCTGGCTAGCCAGCTGTCCTCACCCACGCAAAAGCGGGTCATGAGGCTTGTTAATGCTGCCATGGTTCTCGGCTTTTCTTGGCCGAGGTGTCTGGCAAGCCATTTGTCTCAGATGCTATGCTTAAAATATGCCAAGGCTTCGGCATCCGGACAATCGACAATTTGGTTCTTTTTAGTAAGAAACATGTTCCAAAGTTTTCGGGCTGACTCTTCGGGCTGTTGAGTTATATGACTCAAATCGTCCTTATCCGGAGGTCGGACATAAGTCCCTTGAAAATTTACCCTAAAGGCGTCTTCGAGCTCTTCCCAGCTTCCAATGGAGTTTTCGGGGAGGCTTTTAAGCCAGTGGCGAGCTGGCCCTTTGAGCTTGAGGGGTAAGTACTTGATGGCGTGGAGATCATCTCCTCGAGCCATATGGATATGGAGGATATAGTCCTCAACCCAAACCCCAGGGTCTGTTGTTCCGTCGTATGCCTCTATGTTTACGGGTTTGAATCCCTCTGGAAATTCTTGGTCCAACGCCTCGTCGGTGAAACATAGGGGGTGTGCGGCACCCCTGTATCTGGGTGTACCACGTTGCTCGGATGTTTGTTGTGTTACATCGTATGCTGGGGCGCGCTTGCGTGGTCCATAGATGGATCTGGTTGCGCCGTCCTTTTGGTGCGAGCCCTCGCGTGTATCGCGTATTGGCTTGTGAGTGGCGTTGTTTGCCGCTCGATGTTGGCCATGAGGTCGTCTATCCGGCCAGGTGGCTGTTTTGATTTTTGGTTGTGGGGGGTCTGAGGCCTCCTCATCGAATTCAGGTAGCAACTTCCGCTTTGGGTAGCTCTTGGTGGGGCGATTGTCGCCGTACTTTGTTGCTGTGTTGAGTACGTTACTCCATCTGATTTGGAGTGTGTCATGTGCAACCTTGAGCGTTTGCTTCTGCTTTTTCATACTCCTCGCGGTGGCAACAAGCCTTTGACGGGCATTATGCTGCTCCGGGTGCCTGTCCGGCGTTATATCGTCCGGACTATTATCTTTGACAGAATTAGTTTGTTCGGTTTGATTCTCTGTATTGCCGTAGTCCGGCAGTGGTTCGCCCTGCTCCAACGCTGGGTCTGTATGATCGTTATTTCTACCGAGGCGGGATTTGGGGCGGCGCTTGCGCCGCCACTTTGACTGCTTCTCGAGGGAACAAGCCTTTGGTGCGTCTTTCCGTTCCTCGTCGTCGTCTTCTTTTGGTGTGTCCACCATGTATACGTCATATGATGAGGTGAAAGTCCAGCGCCCTGTGGGCGGTGGTTCCTCTTCGCCTCCTGCATCGTTGTCCATACCGTCGATGTCTTCACAGTCGAAGTCGAGCATGTCGGTTGAGTCATCGACAGTGGCTATGAAGTGGGTAGTGGGTGGGCGTCGAATTTCTTCGTCATCCGCATTCCAATCCTATTGGCCATAATCCGGCCAGGGCTCTCCTGACAAAGAGAGATAACTTAGTGAATTCAGAATGTCGCCGAAGGGCGCGGCGGTGAATTCCATGATCGGCGCCCAATCGGATTCGATTGGCAGGGGCGCGGATGGTTCGGAGTCCGGAAAAGAGTCCGGCACCTTGGAGTCACTGGCTGCGCAGACTGTTAGGCTGGTGTTTGGCTCGATCTTGAGACTGCAGCCCCTGAGGCGGTGTCTAACCACCCGTCCTCGACTGGCACAGTTGGCTCCGAGCTAAGGGTCGGAGCTGATGCGGGCGCGGCCTCTGGGGTACTGTTCGGCGGCAGAGCTAGGTCATACCCATCACGACAGTGCGGCGCGCCCGGCTGTGGCTCGAATCCGTCAAAGATCAAGTCTCCGCGGATGTCGGCCGTGTAATTCAAACTTCCAAATCTGACCTGATGGACACGGGCGTAGCTTTCAGTCTGCTCCTGATGGCCAGGCGAATTAGCCCGCAGTGCAAAGCCGCCGAATACGAAGATCTGTCCGGGGAGAAAAGTCTCACCCTGGACCGCATCGCTATCGATGATAGTAGGAGCCACCAAGCCTAACGGCGATGACACAGAGGAACTCTCAACGAAAGCACCAATGTCGGTGTCAAAACCGGCGGATCTCGGGTAGGGGGTCCCGAACTGTCTGTCTAGGCCGGATGGTAATAGGAGGCAGGGGACACGATGTTTTACCCAGGTTCGGGCCCTCTTAATGGAGGTAAAACCCTATGTCCTGCTTGATTAATATTGATGATATGGGTAGTACAAGAGTAGATCTACCACGAGATCAGAGAGGCTAAATCCTAGAAGCTAACCTATGGTATGATTGTATGTTGTGATTGTTGTCCTATGGACTAAAACCCTTTGGTTTATATAGACACCGGAGAGGGTTAGGGTTACACAAGGTCAGTTACAAAGGAGGAGATATCCATATCTGTATTGCTTAGCTTGCCTTCCATGCCAAGTAGAGTCCCATCCGGACACGATACGAAGTCTTCAATCTTGTATCTTCATAGGCTAACCGTCCGGCCAATGGAGATAGTCCGGCTGTCCGGAGACCCCCCTAATCCAGGACTCCCACACCCTACTTCCTGCTTGATTGAATTTGATGAGTATTGGGGTTACAAGAGTTAATCTACCTCGAGATTGTAATGGCTAAACCCTAGCTTCCTAGCCGATATGAATTCTGATAGCCTCAGCGGACTAAACCCTCCGGTTTATATAGACACGGGAAGGACCTGGGGTTGTACAAAGTTGGTTTACAGAGAAAGCAAATCATACATCCGGACACCAAACTTGCCACCCACGCAAAGGAGAGTCCCATCGGGACACGGGGGAAGGCCTTCTATCACGGCGCATCAGTCCGTCCCATGCTACATGGCTTGGACACCCGAAGACCCCATAATCTTGGACTCCTCAGTACACCTTCTACCATAGATCCGAAGGCAAGATCTTTGTTGCCAAGAATGGAACCTTTATAGAGAAGGAGTTTCTCTAGAAAGAAGTGAGTGGGAGGAAAGTAGAATTTGATGAGGTTATTGTACCTTCTCTCGAATTGGAAAGTAGCACATCACAAAAAATCATTCCCGTGATGTATACACCAAATAGAGAGGAATCTAATGATGATGATCATGAAACTTTAGATCAAGTTACTACTGAACTTTGTAGGTCAACCAGAGCATGATCTGCACCATAGTGGTTCGGTATTCCTGTTCTGGAAGTCATGTTACTAGACCAAGGCGAACCTATGAACTATGAAGAAGCTATGATGAGCCCAGATTCCGACAAATGGTTTGAGGACATGAAATCTGAGGTAGGATCCATGTATGAGAACAAAGTGTGGACTTTGGTGGACTTGCCCGATGATCGGCAAGCCAGAGAGAATAGATGGATCTTCAAGAAGAAGACTGACGTTGATGGTAATGTTACGGTCTACAAAGCTCGACTTGTTGTAAAAGGTTTTTGACAAGTTCAAGGGGTTGACTATGATGAGACTTTCTCACCCATAGTGATTATTAAGTTTTTTTGAATCATGTTAGGAATTGCCGCATTTTATGATTATGAAATCTGGCAAATGGATGTCAAAACTGCACTCCTTAATGGATTTATTGAAGAAGAGTTGTATATGATGCAACCAGAAGGTTTTTTCGATCCTAAAGGAGCTAACAAAGTGCGCAAGCTCTAGCGATCCATCTATGGACTTGTGCAAGCATGTCGGAGTTGCAATATACGCTTTGATGAGGTGATAAAAGCATATGGTTTTATACAAACTTACGGTGTAGCATGTACTTACAAGAAAGTGAGTGGGAGCTCTGTAGCATTTCTTATATTATATGTGGATGACATATTGTTGATTGGAAATGATATAGAATTTCTAGATAGCATAAAAGGATACTTGAATAAGAATTTTGGAACACCTCAGTGAAGCTTCTTACATATTAGGCATCATGATCTATTGAGATAGATCAAGACGCTTGCCAAGATTTTCAATGAGTACACACCTTGACAAGATTTTGAAGGAGTTCAAAATGGGTTAGTCAAAGAAAGGATTCTTGCCTGTGTAACAAGGTGTGAAGTTGAGTAAGACTCAAAGCCCGACCATGGCACAAGATAGAGAGAGAATGAAAGTCATTCCCTATGCCTCAGCCATAGGTTCTATAAAGTATGTCATGTTGTGTAACAGACCTACTATGTGCCTTGCCATGAGTTTGGAAGGGGGTACAATGGTGATCCAGGAGTAGGTCACTGGACAGCAGTCAAAATTATCCTTAGGTAGCTTAAAAAGGACTAAGGAAATGTTTCTCGGTTAAGGAGGTAACAAAGAATTCGTCGTAAAGGGTTACGTCGATGAAAGCTTTTACATCGATCCAGATGACTCTAAGTCTCAATATGGATACATATTGAAAGTGGGAGCAATTAGCTAGAGTAGCTCCATGCATAGCATTGCAGACATAGTAATTTGCAAAATACATACGGATCTGAATATGATAGACCCGTTGACTCAACCTCTCTCACAAGCAAAACATGATCGTACCTTATTACTCTTTGGGTGTTAATCACATGGCGATGTGACTAGATTATTGACTCTAGTAAACTCTTTGGGTGTTGGTCACATGTCGATGTGAGCTATGAGTGTTAAGCACATGGCGATCTAAACTAGATTATTGACTCTAGTGCAAGTGGGAGACTGAAGGAAATATGCCCTAGAGTCAATAAAAAGTTTTTATTTCAAATTTCCTTATTTACGATAAAGGTTTATTGTTCATGCTAGAATTGCATTGATCGAAAACCTTAATACATGTGCGAATACATAAACAAATATTGTGTCCCTAGTAAGCCTCTACTAGACTAGGTCATTGATCAAAGATGGTTAAGGTTTCCTAACCATTGACATGAGTTGCCATTTGATAAGGGGATCACATCATTAGGAGAATGATGTGATGGACAAGACCCATCTGTTAGCTTAGCATAATGATTGTTCGGTTTTATTGCTATTGCTTCCTTCATGTCAAATACATATTCCTTCGACTATGAGATTATGAAACTCCCGGATACCGGAGGAATGCCTTGTGTGCTATCAAACGTCACAATGTAACTGGGTGATTATAAAGATGCTCCAGAGGTATATCCGAAGGTGTTTGTTGACTTTTCATAGATCGAGATTAGGATTTGTCACTCTAAGTATCGGAGAGGTATCTCTGGGCCCTCTCGGTAATACGCATCATAAGCTTGCAAGCAAATGACTAAGGAGTTAGTCACGAGGTGATGTATTACACAATGAGTAAATAGACTTGCTGATGGACAAAGGGAATTACGTATCTTGTCATTACGGTTCGACCGATAAAGATCTACGTAGAATAAGTAGGAGCCAATATGGGTATCCAGGTTCCGCTATTGGTTATTGACCGGAGAGGTGTCTCGGTCATGTCTACATAGTTCTCGAACACGTAGGGTCCACACACTTAACATTCGATGTCGATTTGGTATTATATAAGTTATGTGTTTTGGTGTCCCAGATGTGAATATAGACATAATGAGGAGCTCCGGAATGGTCCGGAGGTAAAGACGATATATAGGGCGATTTTATTTGGTCTCCGAAATGGTTTTGGAATGCAGAGGAAAGTTATCGGAATACCGGAAGGGGTTCCAGAGGCACCGGGAGAGTATTGGACCTTAGTGGGCTAAGTAGAGGGGAACACACCAGCCCACATGGGCTGGTGCGCCCCCCCTTATGGCAGCCACGCCCAATTAGATGGAAGGGGGAGGTGCCACCTCCGCTTACCATATCCCGGAGAGGGGATGAAGGAAAGAAGGGGGCGCCTCCTCCCTTTCCTTCCCCCTTGCCACTATTTGGCAGGGGGGCACCAAAGGGAGGAGCCCTAGGGCTGCCGCCACACCACTTGGGGCGCTCTAGGGGTTTCCTCCTCCACTCCCACACCTATATATATGTGGGGAGGGGTGCCACACAATACACAGCTTATTCCACGTTGTGTGTCGGCACCCCTCCGCCTCTAGTTTATTCCTCCACCCTAGATCACCGCAGTGCTTAGGCCAAGCTCTGCGGGATTACTTCACCACCACCGTCACCACGCCATTATGCTGATGCAACTCATCTACTACCTCGCCCTACTTGCTGGATCAAGATGGCGAGGACGACACCGAGCTGAACATGTGCATAACGCGGAGGTGTCGTGTGTTCGGTACTTGATCAGGCGGATCGAGACAGTGTACAACTACTCAACCGCATTGTGAAACGCTTCCGCTTACGGTCTGTAATGTTACTTAGACACACTCTCCTCCTTGTTGCTATGCATCTCCATGGATAGATCATTGCATGTGCATAGAAAGTTTTTGTCTTCCATGCAACGATTCCCAACACAAGGGACAGTAAATTTTAGCACACTATATAAATTTTTCCTTACCAAATTCCACTTACCAAAGGCGCTTCGCTCCCCAGCAACGGCGCCAGAAAAGAGTCTTGATTATCCACAAGGATAGGGGATCTATCATAGTCCTTTCAATAAGTAAGAGTGTTGAACCCAATGAGGAGCAGAAGGAAATGACAAGCGGTTTTCAGCAAGGTATTCTCTGCAAGCACTGAAATTATCGGTAAGAGATAGTTGTGTGATAAGATAATTCGCAACGGGTAACAAGTGTAACAAAGGTGCAACAAGGTGGCCCAATACTTTTTATATCAAAGGACAAGCCTGGACAAACTCTTATACAAAGCACAGCGCTCCCGAGGACACATGGGAGTTATTGTCAAGCTAGTTTTCATCATGCTCATATGATTCGCGTTCGTTACTTTGATAATTTGATATGTGGGTGGACCAGCGCTTTGGTGCTGACCTTACTTGGACAAGCCCCCCGCTTATGATCAACCCCTCTCGCAAGCATCCGCAACTAAGAAATAAGAATTAAGATAAATCTAACCATAGCATGAAACACGTGGATCCAAATCTGCCCCTTACAAAGCATCTCATAAACTAGGGTTTAAGCTTCTGTCACTCTAGCAACCCATAGTCTACTTATTACTTCCCAATGCCCTCCCCTAGGCCCAAATCATGGTGAAGTGTCATGTAGTTGATGTTCACATAACACCACTAGAGGAAATACATCATACATCTCATCAAAATATCGAACGAATACCAAATTCACATGATTACTTATAACAAGACTTCTCCCATGTCCTCAGGAACAAACGTAACTACTCACAAAGCATATTCATGTTCATAATCAAAGGAGTGTTAATTATCATTAAGGATCTGAACATATGATCTTCCGCTGAATAAACCAACTAGCATCAACTACAAGGAGTAATCAACACTACTAGCAACCCACATGTACCAATCTGAGGTTTTGAGACAAAGATCGGATACAAGAGATGAACTAGGGTTTTAGAGGAGATGGTGTTGGTGAAGATATTGATGGAGATTGACCCCCTCTCGATGAGAGGATCATTGGTGATGACGATGTTGATGATTTCCCCCTCCGGGAGGGAAGTTTCCCTGGCAGAACAACTCCACGGGAGCCCTAGATTGGTTCTGCCCAAGTTCCACCTCTAGACGGCGGTGCTTCGTCCCGAAAGCTCCCTCTTGAATTTTCTAGGTCAAAACCCTTCATATAGTAGAAGATGGGCACCGTAGGCCTGCCAGGTGGCCCACAAGGCAGGGGGCATGCCCAGGGGGTAGGGCGCGCCCCCACCCTTGTGGCTACCTGGTGGGTCCCCTCTGGTGCTTCCTTTGCCCAATATTTTTATATATTCCAAAATAATTCTCCGTAAATTTTCAAGACTTTTAGAGTTGTGCAGAGTAGGTCTCCCAGATTTGCTCCTTTTCTAGTCCAGAATTCCAACTGTCGGAATTCTCCTTCTTCATGCAAACCTTGTAAAATAAGAGAGAAAAGGCATAAGTATTGTACCATAATGTGTAATAACAACCCATAATGCAATAAATATCAATATAAAAGCATGATGCAAAATGGACGTATCACACATAGGCATATGCCCGCCAAGCCCCTTCCAGGCACGCGGACCGTTTCTAGTAGTCCACTTGTTCCACGGCTCCTTGCAGCCGAGCTATGAGCCCAAAGAAGCTGGTGGGCAGTGCCTCCGCGGGCCACAAGTTAACGCATATATCTTGGAGCACCGGCCTAGACATACGGAGAAGCTCCACCAGCTGCTTCATTCGATGATTCAGCAACTCTGGACGAGGCGCCCCCTGGAATTGCTGCCAGAACGCCTTCTCTACCTCATGGCCCTCCTACTCGCCGAAGTGGTGAGCCGCGTCCATTGCACTCCCTGACAGATCCGTGAAAACATCTGGAGAGCACCACGGTTGGGTCAGCTTGATGAACCCCTTGGTGCCAAAAACGCACTGAAGTAAATATGACTTACCCACGGCAATCTACCCCACTTGTTGGAGCGCCTCGTGGTAGGTCCTGGCTTGGGTCTGGAGCTTCGAGTGCACAAGACGGAGCTTCTCGAGCTCTTCCTTCATCTTCTTCTCCTCAGCTTGGAGGGTATCATGTGCCTCAAACATGCCCTTCAGATTCTCCTTGACCTCCAGGACCTGTGCCTGGTCCTTGCCCCTAGCCACCTTTTCGGCGGCTAGGTCCTTCTCCGCCTTGGCGGCCGCAGCCTTCTGCTGCTTGGCTTCCTACTGAGATATCACAAGCTCGGCCTTGAGTCACTCAAGCTCGGCCACAACCGTTTTCATTTAAACAGCTCAGCATTAGCATGTATCACATGAATTTATCCTCACACAAAGTAAATTTTAAATAATGTGGACTTTACCTTGAGATTTCTTGATCTGCCTGTTCATCAGATTGAGGTCCTTCTTGGACCTCTCGAGCTTCCGATTCATCTCCGCAATATCCTCGGAGGCGGAGCTAAGACTCGAGGTAGAAGCCTGTAAACAAACAGTTCATACTTAAACCCCTGCACCAGGCATCTACATTTTGAGAATGCATGCCAGAGTCATGGGGGCTACTAATTTTTTATTAGCTTATGGTACTCTACTACAAACCCACGGCCAGTTTTTTCAAATCTAGCCTTGGGCTTGGGTGCTACTCAATGGCTACACTGTCTAAAACACTATGCCACAGTATAAGCAAAAATGTCGTCGAACAGACACACATAAATCTATTTATGGAAGTCACTCTTAAATAAAGGCATTGGAGAATACGTCGAAGCTCAAGATGAGACCTTTAAAGGCCTCACATGTTCCGGCCTCAGCAGACCGGAAGCCCTATAGCGCCACGCAAATCAACGCACGGTGCTCTTATTTAAGGGAGGAGCCTGTTAGGGCTACATCCATCTCTTCGGTCCACCCTGTGGTAGCCTGCTTTGGGGCAGGAGGCAGGGGTGGCACAATCTTAGAGCCAACACTGAAGTGTTGGGAACGATGGTCTCCGGCTGCAATACTGGTGCCAGAGTCGACTTCGGCTGGGCCAATGCCTCGCAAAGCCCTTCTAGAACGACCTCGGGGACTTCGTCCCCTTGGTCCTGCTGGACCAAGGCCTCAGCCTCGGCCATAATGACCAACCCTCCAGCCTCCATTATGTTAGTAGGAGGGCCCGCAATAGACGTCACCTCCCCCCAAACCCCCTTGAGCGGGAGGGGGAGCAGTAGGGTTGGGCGTCCCACTTCGAGGCGATAGCCCATTGGAAGAGTCGTCGCCAAGGCGTACCTACGGTGGGATGAACAAGAAACACTCATATGAATTATCCCTCGATGACCAAGTTACTGAAAATGACAACAACGTACCTCCGGGGTGTAGGCTTATCCCTCCCCAGGGTGACGGCATCATCGTCGTGTCTGAATTGTCAAGGAAGGTGAACTTCCCTGACGAGGCCGGCTTGCCAGCAGGCTCGGTGGAGGCCTCGAGTGGCCTCTTTAGGCCATGTGGCCATATCTCGGCCTTCGCATTCTCGGACGCCGCCCTCTTCCCCTTGCGGGAAGGGTTCTTATCCTCCTCGTCCTCCTCTGCATCATCGCATGGGTCGAAGAGGCACTACAAAAAAAGACACATCCGTGACATTTTGGGCCGAACAATTTGTTTTCTGCCATGCTTATGACACTTCTATGACCATAATTGCGACAAAACCCGGTATCATCATGGATGTGGTGGGCTCCTACTACTATGACAAAAAATCATGACAGAAAATGGGCTTTTCGTCCTGGGCGGGCCGGAGGCGCAGCTGCATGACATTCTTTGGGTCGTCCATGACGGAAAAAATCGTGGTAGAAGCGAGGGCGAGGAAAATATCAGGGAGTTCCCGGTTATGGTGGGTGGTCGGGGCCAAGCGATGCATGGAGGGATTGCGCGTTCCTCTCGTACACGTACACGCGTGGCTGCGAGGCGTTCGCCAACTGAACCCGAGCAATTGCACTCCAAGCTACGCATTATTGAACCCGAGCGGTCGATCGATCTGGCTATTAACTGAACCAAATCGAGCGATTCCTTCGCTATAGCTGCTAACTGAAGCGGATCGAACCTGCTGCCTCTTGATGAACAGTGAATGTTGTTGGGGGTTGAATGAATAGTTCCCGGTGGGGGTTGGATGAATAGGACCCGGTGGTAGAAGCTAGAGTTCGTTGTCGTTGGATGAACAGGACCCTGATCGAGCCGGTTGGGGTGGACGATCAGGACCCCGTGGAGGGCTGGTTGAACAGTAGCCGGTGGAGGGCTGGATGAATAGTATCCAGTGGAGGGGTGGTTGAACAGTAGCCAATGGAGGCTGGATGAACAGGAGCCTGTGGATGAAGAGTCGCAGGTGGAGGATGGAGGAGGTCGACGGTGGATGAACAGTAGCCCGTGGAGGCTCGAGCGAGGTAGTAGACGATGGATGAACAGTATCCCATGGAGTCCCGTTTTGCGGCACGCCACACCCCTCCCGATGAATAGGACCCCCGTTTCAACCATAGGAGGTCGAAGAGAAGTCCGTTTCCTCTCTTTTGCAGTACGCCACACCCCTCCCGATGAACAGGACCCTCATTTTCACCTTAGGAGGTCGAAGAGAAGTCTGTTTCCTCCGTTTTACGTTACGACAGACCCCTCGGTCGAACTCAAGGCCGTTTCCTCCGTTCTGCAGTACGTCAGGCCTCGTTTTGGCTGTTTCGTCTAAGCCGGTTAGCTCCCGATGAATAGCATGCATTGCGTTGCCTCCTGATGAACACGACACAGTTTCTCCGTTCTGACCCAGCTGGCTAGCTGCTGATGAATAGGACACTGTCGCTGCTCTCCATTGCCTCTCCATGTACACGAGCACTGGCCGTACGTATGCACGAGTAGGCATTCTAGAGCCCGCCCGTATGTTCGTACATGGCCATATTACTTTCTTGCACCCTGGTTGTACGTACGTGTACACGATATAGATGGGACTACGTGACTTGCTACGCCCGTGCCTCTACTACGACATGTGCCCTTCCTTACTCGGCCACGGTTCATCACTGCAGCCTGCAGACAGACCGATCGACTAGTAAGTACGTACACATTCGCGACCAGATAGACAACCCTACGTACGGTTCGATCGGGTAAGTCCCAGCTGTCAGGGAGGTAAGGAGGCACTTCCTTGCATGTGAAGATATAGCTGGTGGGTCCTAGCTATTAGGGGGAGAATCGTATTTTTTGCCCGTAATATGGACACACTTCCTTGCATGCGAAGATGTAGCTGGCGGGTCCCAGTAGTAGGGGGAAACATTATTTTGCGAAATACGATGGCCCGTCCAATGGGTCCTTGGTATCAGGTGGAGGAATCATTTTTTGCGCATAATAAGGAGGCACTTCCTTGCTGCGACCGTGGACCCAGCTGTCAGCCTCTCCACGTACAATACTCTTCTGATGAAGTCATTCTTTAACCACATTGACCATGCCGTGCCGAGAGCACCAAGGCGGTGGACGACGGCGAGGCTTAGGAAGGGAACGACGCGCAACCGGGGACTACGTGACATTGGATGCCCATGCGGAGAGGAGTATGAGGGTTGGCTGGTTCGGCTGCGGTGTGAGGCTGTCGTCGCCACAAAATAACAAGGGTTGTGGGTGAGTAGAGGGATGGCCTGGCCAGAGGTTGGAGTAGGGTGGGGCAGTCAAGCCTGCGCGGCAACAGAGCCGGCCATGAGAGGCAGGAGCAGACGGCACGACCCGCGCTGGTTTGGACGGCTGGAGCAAGAATACCAGAGGTCAAAGAAGCACTACGAATGTTGGATGGACATCGTACGGTCACTGGAGCTAGAATCGTTCATATTGACTAAGTTGACAAAGCCCTCCGTCCGCGTCAACTTAGTAGGCCCACAAGTCAGCCTCCCACTATAGTGGGTCCTAGCTAGCAGGGGGGTATTCATTTTTGTGCGTAATAAGAAAACACTTCCTTGCATTCGAAAAATATAGCTGGTGGGTCTGAGCTGTCAGTGGGAGGAACATTTGTTTCGCGAATTGCAGAGGCCCTTCCGGTGGGTCCCAGCTGTCAGGTGGAGGAATCATTATTTTGCGCGTAATAAGGAGGCACTTGCCTGTGTGGGTCCCTACTATTAGCCTCACCACTTACATCGATCTTCGGATGGTTGTTGTTTGTTGACCATGTAGACCACACCACACCGAGAGCACAACCACGGTGGACGAGGGCGAGGCCTAGGAAGGTGATGACCCGGAGCCGGCGAAGCCACAGTAGTGGATGTCCATGTGGAGGGGAGTACGAGCGCTGACTGGTCGACTGCGGGGTGAGGCTAACGTTGGCAGAAAATAATGGGTGTGCGGGTTGCTAGAGGGATGGCCTGGCGGCAGCACAACCGGCCACGGGAGGAGGGAGCACGCAGTCCCGCCGACGCTGGTTTGGGCGGCTGGAGCGGGAAGACCAGAGATTGAAGAAGCACGACGGCTGTTGGATGGACATCCAACAGTTACTTCTTTGTGTTGACTAAGTTGACAAAGCCTTGCGTACGCGTCAATTTTTTTAGGACAGTGTCATCATCAACCTAGTAGCCCTAGAAGTCAGCCTCCAGATTAGTGGAAAACATCATACAACCCATTAGCCATTATTTTAAATATAATTTATAGCCCACTTGCTAATTCTTAAGGATATTTTGAAGCCCATATTATTTTTATTAGCATTGCAGACCATATTCTGGGCACTACTAAAAAATTCAATGAAATTTTGCATACCTTGGTGGGGTCCGAACTCTTTTAATCACGAAATTTCGAGTCACATTAAAAATAATATTTTTTAAAATCATCTAAATTTTTTTTAAAAATTATCCGCAAAAAATGAAAGAAATTTAAAATCTTCACTAGCAAGATGCCTGTGCGTTGCACGGAACATCAAGATGCATTTGTATGAGTAGTTTATCTTGTGGGAGAAAAGAATGAATGAGGGAAGGACGTATATGGAAATGTGGAGAGGAGTGCGGGTAAATTGTCATATTTTCCTTTCTTTCTATTAGATATAGATCGGACAGCCTATATTATAGGATGGGAGGCACACCATCATCACCAACTCTGCTTTTTATAAGAGTGGAGAAATCCAGAAAAATGATATTTGAATGTAATTGCCGGTTGGCTTTGGTTTAAAAATTTGCAGCCCATTTCATACAACTTATAGCCCATTTTCTGGGGAAGCCCATTTCTTACTACTTACATCCCTCCTCGTCTTGAAAGGTTTGTAGCCCAGCAGGGCTGAGAAAAGCAAGTAGGCCTCGGTTGGGTATTCTCCAAAAAAAATTGGGCTAGCTTATTCTAAGATTAGAGAAATCCAAAAATTGGTATTTGAATGTAATTTCCGGTTGTCTTTGGTTTAAAAATTCGCAGCCCATTTCTTACAACTTATAGCCCATTTTCTGGGGAAGCCATTTCTTACTACTTACATCCTTGCTTGTCTTGAAAGATTTGCAGCCCAGCAGGGCTAAGAAAAGCAAGTAGGCCTCGGTTGGGTATTCTCCAAAAAACTGGGCTAGCCATTTTTAGAAAGAAAAAAGATATCAACTGGGCTCTTCATGTGCTTAAATAAAAGCGTAAGCGTGGGCTAGATGGGCCACAGCCCCCGCACAGCGCGCGATTGAGTTCCGTCTCTAAAACTAGAAAACAACTGGGCGAGCTGCTGGGTCCCTGGTGTTATCCGCTCGTTGTGTAATTTTCTCGTTTATTGACTACATTGACAACGGCGTGGGACCTAGTTTTCAAACAATTAGGAGGAAGTATTTTTTGGCTTGTAATAATGAGGCACCTATCGGCATTCTAGGAATGGGGGTCCCCAGACTTGCCTGCCTGTGGCCCATGGCGTGGTTGGGCTGGCAGGTTCATACGGCCTATCTTCATCGACAAGACATTCAAGACCCTCGCGAGGGGCCAGGCTTCGAGGGGCGGATGACGCAAGACCTCCTCAAGAGCGGCCTCACCAGCTAGGCTCACGAGGGGCAGAAAGATCAAGGCAAGGCAAACCTCACGAGGCTCCTCGTGACGTGAGCCATGACGACCGAGACCAGGCGGGCGCCAGCGCGTGCAGCGTCCTCGTTTCCTCTTTGGTGCTAAGCGGGCAAGCGCAGACGCGGAGTACCGAGGCAGCAAGCAAAGTTTTCCATATTGATTCTACAAGACCAGGACCAGAAGGACGGCAAGACGGAGGTCACCATGGAGCCCAAGATGGCGTCATCACCAGAGCCGTTTGGAGGCGAAGACCACCTTTTCTCAGGATAGCTTGTACTAGCTGTCCCCTTTCGAATTGGCTGTTGTTGGTTCCCTTCCCACTCAATATTTGGGAAGAGGACCAGGGCCTATATAAGTAGAAATTGTCGGTGTTCTGCGAACGGGGGTCCCCAGACTTGCATACCTGCGGCCCACGGAGTGTCTAGGCTGGCAGGTTCGTGCGGCCCATCTTCATCGACAAGACATTCAAGAACCTCGCGAGGGGCCAAGCCTCGCGGAGCGGACGACGCAAGACCTCCTCAAGAGCGGCCTCACCAGGCAGGCTCACGAGGGGAGGAAAGATAAAGTCAAGGCAAACCTCGCGAAGCTCCTCATGACATGAGCCATGACGAACAAGACCAGGCGAGCGCCAGCGCGCGCAGCGTCCTTGTTTCCTCTTTGGTGCTAAGGGGGCAAGCGGAGGCGTGGAGTACCGAGGCATCAAGTAAAGGTTTCCCTATTGGTGCAACAAGACCAGGACCAGAAGGACGGCAAGACGGAGGTCACCATGGAGCCTAAGACGGCATCATCACCAGAGACTTTTGCAGGCGAAGACCACCTTTTGTCAGGATAGCTTGTACTAGTTGTCCCCTTTCGAATTGGCCGTTGTTGGCTCCCTTCCCGCTCACGATTTGGGGAGAGGACCAGGGCCTATATAAGTAGAACTAGCCACCATCATGGGGGCATCGGATCGACACCATCACAAGTCGGCAGCTGATTCCGATCCTCACACACACAAACTCTCCAAACGCAAGAACACCTCGACCTCGAGAGGCTGCTCTTCCTCTTGTACTATTCATAATTAGCCCAAGAGGCAATCCACCACCACCACACTGGAGTAGGGTATTACACCACAATGGTGGCCCAAACGAGTATAATTCTTGTGTGTTCCTGTGTTGAGAGTTCGTCGTGTTCGTCTGCGAGATCTTAGAGAGCTAGGGTGTGGATCGATAGGGAGAAAACCTTCGCGTGCACCCCAGTGTTCGAACCTCAAGGGTCTGCTGGGCTGGCCATGCTGCCCATTGGTCGGAGTCGGCCCTTGGGTCGCTGGACATCGGGGCCACAGACTGTCGATGGGTCGATTGGTGGGGAAGATCCTCCGGTGCACCCCTACCTGGCGTGCCAAATGTCGGATTTGGGTTTCCGGCAGACCCCTGAGGTTCGAACACTGGGGTGCGCGCGAAGGTTTTCTCCCTATCGTTCCACGCCCTAGCTCTCTAAGATCTCGCAGACGAACACGACGAACTCTCAACATAGGAAGACACAAGATTTATACTGGTTTGGGCCACCGTTGTGGTGTAATACCCTACTCTAGTGTGGTGGTGGCGGATTGCCTCTTGGGCTAATGATGAACAATACAAGAGGAAGAACAGCCTCCTGAGGTCGAGGTGTTCTTGTGTTTGGTGAGTTTCTGTGTGTGAGGATTGTAACTAGCCACCACCATGAGGGGCATCGGATCGACACCATCACAAGTCGGCAGCTGATTCTGATCCTCACACACACAAACTCACCAAACACAAGAACACGTCGACCTCGGGAGGCTGTTCTTTCTCTTGTACTGTTCATCATTAGCCCAAGAGGAAATCCACCACCACCACACTGGAGTAGGGTATTACACCACAACGGTGGACCGAACCAGTATAAATCTTGTGTCTTCCAATGGTGATAGTTCGTTGTGTTCGTCTGCCAGATCTTAGAGAGCTAGGGCGTGGATCAATAGGGAGAAAACCTTCCTGCGCATCCCAGTGTTCGAACCTCAAGGGTATGTCGGAACCCCAGATCCGATATTTGGCGCCCCAGGTAGGGGTGCGCCGGAGTCTCTTCCCCACCAATTGACCCGTCGACGCTTTGTGGCCTCGATGTCTGGTGACCCAAGGGCCGACTCCGACCAATGGGTACCCTGGCCAGCACGGGCGGTGCCACCTACCCATGAAGATCTCAACCCTGCGCTCCAGGCGGCGCGAGCGCCTCCTAACGGTGCGGGACGCGGGCGGCGCGGCCAGGCGTCATCCACCCCCACTCCACGACAAGCGTGAGCCACTGCAAGGGCCGCAAGCCACGCCGCAGCAATGGCGCCACACACCTGGCGGGAGCAGGCGAACATGCGGGCCGCGCTCACGATGGCGCGAGAGTTGCTGCGGTGCTGGTTGATGGAGAGTGGACGCGACGCACCGCTGGAATGTGTCACTGAGCTACTGGATGCGGCGGCATCAGGAGCACCGTCTTTCTGCTACCTGGTCCCGTCCCGAGCCGCTACCGGACCTCATGAAGGGACGGGTCATGGCCGCACACCCTCGGGAGCGCCCGGGGGCTTCACCATCAACAGGGCGGCCGGCAGCGCCGTGGGCCCCGTTGCCCCCGCGCCGCCTCTAATGAGCATGGGCACGAGCGTTGCCCCCACGGCCCAGCGAGGCGTCGCGCTATCACCCTTAGGACGCCGCGCTGGGTCGGGCAACATGGAGCATGGGGCAGTACGGCGAGGTGTTTGGGGTGACAGCCTCGGAAGCCTATGTGCCCCGCATGATGGACCAGGATTACACGCCGGAGGGAGACCCCGGCTCGTGGGAGGAGGAAGCATTGGGAGATGAAGCCTTCCAAGAGCTGCTGGAGAGCCCCGCCAACTGTGCCGTCGACAATAGATACATGGTACCACTAATCCCTCAGGAGCAAGCTTTTGCTAATCATGAGTCACAGATAAACCAGGCTACGACGCCAAACGGTGGTTCCGGCATGGGGATGCCCGCCCCGACAGGAGAAACCCACTAGGGGCTGCGCGGAAGGGGGCAAGAGCAAGGCCCCTCCCCCAGTCGCGGGGAGCAAGGCAACACCCGGAGGTAGGCCCTCTGCCGGGGTGGCGACTAAGGGAGTCCTGGATTAGGGGGTCTCCGGACAGCCGGACTATATCCTTTGGACGGACTGTTGGACTATGAAGATGCAAGATTGAAGACTTCATCTCGTGTCCGGATGGTACTCTACTTGGCATGGAAGGCAAGCTAGACAATACGGATATGTATATCTCCTCCTTTGTAACCGACCTTGTGTAACCCTAGCCCCCTCCGATGTCTATATAAACCGGAGGGTTTTAGTCCGTAAGACAACAGACAATCATACCATAGGCTAGCTTCTAGGGTTTAGCCTCTCCGATCTCGTGGTACATCAACTCTTGTAATACCCATATCATCAAGAATAAATCAAGCAGGACATAGGGTTTTACCTCCATCAAGAGGGCCCGAACCTGGGTAAAACATCGTGTCCCCTGCCTCCTATTACCATCCGCCTTAGACGCACAGTTCGAGACCCCCTACCCGAGATCCGCCGGTTTTGACACCGACATTGGTTCTTTCATTGAGAGTTCCTCTGTGCCGTCTTTAAAGATGGTACTACTGTTGGGGGAGCTTTGGCTGTTGGCCAAACTCTCCGGCTAGGCGGTTTCGTCATGACCTCCTGTTCGGCCGCCGCACCGACGATGACTTCTCGGGTCATCAAAAACAGCCTCCACGTCAAATCGGCACTCGCCGAATAGATGGATCCAATGGAGCTCACCTCCTTAAACGAGCTCTTGGATCGCATCACCGCCTTGGGAGTCGCTACGGACTATGATCGGATTGGGCTTAAACCCGATCAAAGGGAGATTAACTCTCCACCGGTCACCCATCATATTGCAGTGGTGGAGGAACAATGCGGCGACCTTTCCTCTATCTTGAGGACCAACTATGTCCAGATTCCCGAGCTCTCCGAGCCGGATGCCCGTTCGCGGGAGGACAACATCCAATCCCTGAACTTAGAGTCAGGCAACGGGCCAGGATTATAGGGTAACACCCCGGAACTGGAACTTCCAAAATGGGAAACTCCTCGGCCCCTGGATCACAGATCGGGTAAGGGTTTGGATTCAATTACACCCACCCACCCAAACATAAGCGATCTTTCCCACATCAGGCAAGAGCCCCAGGAAACAATACATCACTATTTGGCCAGATTCTTCCTTGCGATGAACAAGGTTAAGGACTATCGCGAGGAAGACGCAATCCTATTTTTCTGCAATAATTGCACAGACAAGGGAATCCTTAACACCATAAATCGCCGTGAGATAACACACTTCGCTGACTTGGCGTCCGTAGTACGAAAGTACTGTGAGATGGAAAGTGCCTAGAAAACCGAAACAAACTTTCGGGATAATCCGGCCCTGAATACAAACCCAGTCCGAAATAAAAGGGTGCATTATCACAATACACCCAGGTCAGCTACCAAAAAGAAAAAACCCTCTACAGGGCATGGAACCGTACTAGACGGATGGCTCAACGGACCCTGCAAAATTCATAGTACAGCGGATACAATACCAACGCACAGCCTTAGAGCATGTTGGATACTCCGGCAGGTGGCCAAAAGTGGTGAGGATCTTCTTCTCCCAAATACCACAGAGTGCCATCCCGTGGATAACAATACGGTGTTAACAGTCTTCGAGACCTTCGCGTCAAATAATAGGTGCAAGCGAACACTCCGCAGCATGGCCGAAATCTGGCACGTAGCAGCAATAAATCCATGGAGTGACACGGCTATTACCTTCGATGCCAGTGACGAACCTAAATTCCGAACAGCCCGAGCACCAGCCGCACTGGTCCTCAGTCCAATCGTGGATGGCTTTCGACTCACCAAAGTACTCATGGACGGCGGCAGCAGATTAAACTTCATCTATGAGGAAACTCTTCAAAAGATGGAAATAGACCGGAACCGCATTGAGCAAAGTAGCACAACCTTTAGAGGAATCATCCCCAGTCGGGAAGCACACTGTGCTAGGAAAATCACACTAGATGTGGTATTCGGCACGCCGGATAATTACAGGTCCGAAGAAGTTACATTCCAAGTGGCCCCGTTCAACAGTGGTTATCACGCTCTTATAGGACGGGAGGCGTTCACAATCTTCCAAGCCGTACCCCATTACGGGTACGTGAAGCTCAAAATGCCCGGGCCCAACAGAATCATCTCTCTCGCCAGTGATCCGGACACAACACTCCGCCCAAAAACAAAACAGCCGCACTGGCCCTCGAGGCATTATCCGAAGGCCTCTCAGCCGAGGAATTAACCATGCTACGCTCCACAGTGGACAGGGACAACGTGATACTCGACAAGAGATCCAAGTCCACCTCTTTTAAACCAGCGGACGAAATAGTCAAATTCCAAGTCCACCCAACGAACCCTACAAAAACAGCCTCCATCAGGGCACAGTTAAACCCCGCTGTGGACGCCACACTACGAGAGTTCCTGCACGAGAACTGGGACATATTCACCTGGCATCCCTCAGACATGCCAGGAATCCCACGTAGGCTGGCCGAGCATAGCCTCAATATCCTAAAGGGATTCAAGATGGTTAAGCAAGCTCTTCGGCGTTTCTCCGAACCTAAGAGACAGGCCATGGGAGAGGAACTAGCCAAGTTATTGGAGGTCGGATTCATCAGAGAAATAAAACACCCGGACTGGCTAGCAAACCTGGTAATGGTACCAAAGAAGGATAAATCCTGGCGCCTTTGTGTCGATTTCAAAGACCTCAATAAAGCTTGCCTAAAGGATCCCTTCCCCCTCATACCCATCGATCGAATCATTGATACTACCGCAGGACACGAGTCATTGTGTTTCCTCGACGCATACTCCGGTTACCACCAAATCAAGATGGCGGAGTCCGACCAAGCCGCAACGGCATTCATCACACCATACGGTCCCTTCTGTTTCAACACAATGCCTTTTGGGCTAAAAAACGCCAGCGCAACATATCAGCGCATGATTCAGACATGTCTGGAGAAACAAATCGGCAAAACAGTAGATGCCTACATAGATGATGTGGTCGTCAAAACCAAACACGTCGACTCTTTGATAGACGACTTGAGGCTCACATTCGACAACCTCCGAACATACGACATCAAGCTCAATCCGGAAAAATGCGTTTTCGGCGTACCAGCTGGAAAGCTCCTGGGTTTCATTGTCTCCAGTAGAGGTATTGAAGCTAATCCGGCCAAAATCTGAGCTTTGTCACAGTTGGCTACCCCAGCAGAACTCAAACAAATCCAGAAGTTAACTGGATGCGTGGCGGCTCTATGCCGCTCTATCTCCCGCTTAGGAGAAAAGGCTTTACCCCTTTATCGCCTCCTTCGGCGCACCGAACACTTTGAGTGGATGGATGCGGCCGCAGCCGGATTGGAAGAAATAAAGGCAATTTTGGCAACCAACCCAATCCTGGCCGCGCCAAACATCGGCAAACCAATGCTATTGTACATTGCGGCAACTCATCAAGTTGTAAGCGCGGTGCTCGTTCTCGAACGAGAAGCGGACGGACACAAATTCCCTCTTCAAAAGCCGGTATGCTATGTATCCACTGTCCTCACTCCATGCAAATCACGGTACCCACATTACCAAAAATAGCATATGCGGTATTCATGGCATCGCGGAAGCTGCGACACTACTTTCAAGAGAGTTCGATTACAGTAGCCTCAGAAGTGCCACTTAATGATATTATAAACAACCGCGACGCTACGGGACGGATTGCCAAATGGGCCATTGAGCTCCTCCCGTTCGACATAACATACAAACCTCGATGAGCCATTAAGTCGCAAGTATTGGCCGACTACGTCGCCGAATGGACGGAGGCCGAACTCCCTAAAGAGTACGGCGCATACTCCAATTGGATCATGCACTTCGACGGTTCTAAAATGATGGCTGGTCTAGGGGCTGGCGTCGTCCTGACGTCCCCAACCGGAGATACCGTTCAGTATGTATTGCAAATATTGTATACAAACTCCAACAATGCAGCCGAATACGAAGCTCTGTTGCATGGTCTTCGGATGGAAGTCTCCATGGGCATTCAACGCCTGGAGGTGCGTGGGGATTCAAACCTCGCAATATCCCAAATAAATGGAGACTTTGACGCCAAGGATCTGAAAATGGCGGCCTATCGAAACGCCTTCCTAGAAATGTCAGCTCGGTTCGAGGGGCTCGAATTTCACCATGCGGCTCGGGAAAACAATCAGGCGGCAGATATCCTCACCCGCATCGGCGCAAAACGCGATGCGGTCCCCCCCAACATATTCTTGGAAAGGTTGTTCAAACCATCCGTAGTATGGGAAGGGGACACCGGTAACAACAGTCCGGACCCAGCCAAAATACCCGATACCGAACTCTCTGACACAATCGGAGGCTCCACCACCGAAATAACACGTTCAGCCCACGAAATAATGGCCATTATTGCCCCGTGGACAGAACCATTCCTAGCCTACCTAACTAGACAAGAACTTCCAGAGGACCAAAACGAGGCACGCTGCATAGTGCGGCGATCCAAGGCCTACAGGGTCCGTGAGGGAGAATTGTACAAAAAAAGCACTACTGGAGTCCTTGAAAGGTGCATCTCCGAAGAGGAAGGGCGGAATCTTTTAGCAGAAATTCACGCCGAACTCGGCGGTCATCACGCTGCAGCCCGGGCTCTGGTAATCAAGGCCTTCCGTACAGGATTCTATTGGCCAACGGCCCGGGCAGATGCACAAGACTTGGTCCAACGTTGTGCCGGTTGCCAGCTCTTTGCAAATCAAAGCCACATGCCACCCACCGCCCTCCGAAAAATCCCCATTACATGTCCCTTTGCGGTCTGGGGGCTTGACATGGTTGGACCCCTTAAAGGGGGAACCCACAAGAAAAAAATACTTATTGGTCATGGTGGATAAATTCACCAAATGGATAGAGGCCAAACCTGTTAAAACAGCCGAATCCGCACCGGTGATAGACTTCATATCCGGGGCTGTACACCGTTATGGCATCCCCCACAGCATCATCATTGATAATGGCACAAACTACATGGCCGACGAGGTAAAACTCTGGTGCAGCAAAATGGGCATCAAGCTCGATTATGCCTCAGTCTATCACCCACAAACCAACGGTCAATTCAAGCGAGCAAACGGTCTTATAATGAGTGGCATTAAACCCAGGTTAGTGTGTTCCTTAACAGAGTCTAACATGCACTGGGTAGAGGAGCTCGACTCCGTACTCTGGGGGCTGCGGACCACGCCGAATCGTAGTACCGGATATACACCCTTCTTTATGGTGTACGGTGCAGAGGCAGTCTTGCCCTGTGCTATAATTCATGACTCACCTAGAGTGCGCATGTACGAAGAAAGAGAAGCCGAGCTCGATCGGCAGGACAGTCTAGACACCCTGGAGGAGGAGCGCGACATAGCCAAAGCCCTTTCCGCATTTTATCAGCAACAGGCTCACAGATACCAAAGCAGAGAAGTACGGGCCAAAATTTATAACGTTGGCGAACTAGTTCTATGCCTGCCGGATAAGAAAAAGAACAAGGTCGAGCCCAAATGGGAAGATCCCTTCATTATTGACCAAGTTCTGACCGGTGGAGCGTACCGACTGCAAGATGCATCGACTAGTCGACTCGAGCCGAACCCATGGAACGCGGCCAGGCTTCGAAGATTCTACGCCTAGCACCGGACTCTATGTTAGTCCCCTACCTTTGTCCATTTTTTGCATATACATTATCTATCTTGTTTTCCTTTATTTCTGTCTTTTATTATTCCTCTAGGCTTTCAAGGGTCACCTTGTGCCTCGCTTGCACATTACAGATGCGCTAGCCGCAGTCTTCATACCTGGGGGCTTCTTTCACAGAAGCTTAAATTATTTATCCGGGCCTCATGCCCAATACATGTGTTGTACTTCCGCATGTACCTTTTTTCACCATTATATGCATCGATATGACTTAAGTTTTGGCCAAGCTGGGTTGCCTGGCTCTTGTATTTATGCCCTACGTTCCCGTTAATTCGTCTAGGGCATAAGGGGAGCACCTCTGCGATTGTTACTGCCGGGTCCGCCGGATGTGTACCTCAGACTGGGTGAAGCCGAAAGCTAGCGTTCTTAAGGGAATATTCGGTCGGTGAACAAAATATGATTTTTATTTTATTGTCCATATCTGCCCCCAGATGTTTTTCCTACGTTTCCTATCGCAGTCCTGACATGCACTTTAGGGCATGCTTACCCAAGGAAAGGAACCCTTAATGGAACTATTCTCCGTGGAAGATGTTTCTTACTACCCATGTAATATAACGTAACTAGTTGGGCACTTGTCTGATAAAGCACCAATGACCCCTATGCCTGGTCTCCACGCATACCCCGGTTCTTATTTAACTGAGCGGGTATTCGGATACACTTTAATTACCTACAATCTGGCTATCGGGCCCGGAGGTTGAAGTGAAAAGGTCCGCAACGACAAATGACCTACAATCTGGCTAGAAGGCATTATGCATGTCACTTTAATTACATAGTCATGCAGACTGACTAAATTCCTCTTCTATACCATCCAACAGGTGGTGTAGCTTACAATCCTGTTGGGAATACTTTGCGGCTAATTCTACTTGCCCATAAACTAAGCTAACGGGGATCTCTTTTCCGTCGGGCCCCACAGGTCCGACCTCGGCCATGTGATTTTGGTCTGCCTTAGTATACCGCGTCTTCATCATGGCCCAGGCTTCTCTGGCACCCTGTCGGTAGGCTGATATCTTCTATAACCGGAAGCGCCTCCATGCTCCCTTGAGCTTCTCCGCAAGCTCTGCAACGCCCTCTGGCAGGGAGACGGACGGCCACAAGGCCTGGGCAACACCCTGCATCACCTGCCGAACTTGTTCGTGCAGATGTGACAGCTTGGACAGAAGATCACTCGCAGACCCGGGCATTTCCTCCGCGGGACGACCCGTCATCATACCTACAGACATTACGTTGTTAGTTGGCTTCTTCGCCGAACTCCTTTAAAAGGATTCGTTCAAGCACTTACTGAAAATGCTATGTCGAAGCCGCTTATTCTCCTTCTCGGAGTCTGCAAGCTGGCCCTGAACGTCTTTTAGTTCCACGTTCAGCTTAATATTGGTGTCTTGGAGATTGTTTTTCTCCCGCCTAACCTCAGTCAGCATGCGTTTGCCAGCCTCTAGCTGTCGCATAACATGCTGATCCCCCAGATTTTCTCCAGATTCATCTGCAAAATCTATTGTTAGATCTGCAGCCACGGCGCACACTATATGGTAACCATCATTCTTTAAAGTAAATGTTACCAGCGGGAGGCTTTTTCTGTTCCTGTAATGTGGCAACAACGGCCCGCGGTTGGGTCTTGCATTCCTCTAGCTCCTGGGACAGACTAGTATTCTTCTCTGTAAGGACCTGCACAGTAAAGATGATCCTTAAATCAGTTCTGCTAACTGTTTCAAGTCTCAGGGGCTACTGATACATATAAATCGCCAGATTTACTCACCCGTACATCCATTACATACTGATTCGTGGCTCTGGCTAGACCATCCTGAGCGGCACGGAGGTACGCCTCTCTAGAATTGAAGGCGTCAAACGCCTCTGGTGAGAAACAAGCGTCGCGGAGTACGGCCCGGCGGCACCTATGATTCATGGCGCTTTCCACTTCTGAGTTTGTAGCGGATAATCTATTCGCATCCTCTGTAGGAGGATTATCCGGCGCCTACCCCATATCGGCTTCTGCCTCCATGTCCGGTCCTGGCGCCCAACTCGTGGAAGCGTGATTGGCAGCATCGCTGGACATATTTCGGTGAGCGTTTTTTCTATTAAAGAAACACGGGCGTCATTACATTTTGCGGAAGACGACAACCATGGGGCGGGGTTTTTCTTATACCTTTGCGCCGGCGTCTCCGTCCTGACCGCCTTCCTTTTTGGCCTACTCGGCCTCGGTGCCTCTTGTTGGCGAGTTGCTACGGGTTCGGCAGGGCGTCCCGAATGCCTTCCCTGTAAAAGATGCCATGTGTATATGGTGGGTGAAGTGCCTAAAAGGGGGTCCTAGTTTTGGAGTTGGGACTTTTGATTTTTCTTACTTGCGATGCAGGGAGCAGTCCGGGATAGTCGGCCGTAATGGCCACCAGGGCATCGTCGCAGCTTAACTGATAGAACTGTCGGTCTATCAGCTCCACGGAGATAACCGGATCTTTTTCAAGTCCGGAGTCGAGGGCCCGGTCAGGGTCCTCTGGTTGTGGAGAAGGGCTTCTGACCTCCTTTATGGCTTTTCGCAATTCCTGCCGCAAAGTGGCAAGGTGAATACTTACAACAAAGAATGCGGGAAAAATGCGAGCAGGTAGATATAACTTACCCAGCTTGGAGGATTGTACATGGAGAATCCATCCCGTGGCTTGATGCGGGTGAACTCCTCTTCCTCACCCTTGAACAATTCAGATAGAATTTTCACTAGAGCGGCAGCATTGTCCGGACCCTTACCCCTGCAGCGGGTGGCGTCATCCGCCCCGTTATAACACCACAAGGGGTGCCCACGATATTGAAGTGGCTGCACTCCCCGCATTATGCAAATCGACATAACTTCGATTATTGTCAATCCTGATCGAGCCAGTGCTTTGATCCGATTCATCAGATAGAGGACTTCTCCGTTGTCTTCCGCCTGGGGGCTCCGTGGGCGCCAACTTCGGCGCTCCTTCAGAGGAGCATTGTTGAACCCAGGAAGACCCCGCCGAACAGGATCCGGAAGGGGGACGTCCTCCATATAAAACCATTCTGAAGGCCAGTCTTCGGACGGCTTCTTTGGGGTACCGGACAGGTATCTGGTATCGGCGATGCGCCATATTTTTGGCTCTGCCCACTTGATAAAGTGATTCCCTCTGTGTGCGAGGGACAAGGAAGAATAGCCTTTTCCACAGCTCAAAGTGAGCCTCGCAGCCCAGGAACAACTCGCAAAGAGCAACATAGCCGGTGATATGTAGAATGGAGGCAGGGGTGAAATTGTTTAATTGGAGGCCGTAGAACTCCAGGAGCCCGCGGAGGAATGGATGGCTTGGAAATCCGAGTCCCCTTAGTAAGTAAGGAACAAGGCAGACCCGTTCCCCCATGGAGGGACAGGGAAAGCTCTCCGCTTGCTCCCCACCATTGTAGGTGGCAAGCCCGGCTCGAACGGGTACCATATACGCCGGAGGGAGAAATCCCTTGGTTTGCAGTTCGACCAATCGACTGTGTGGGACTGAACACCTCTCCCAATCACCGAGCTTAGGGCTACGGGGGTGGGAGGAGGAGGTGCGGAGGTCGGCCATGCTGGAATGGATCTTTCCGAAACGCGCTCTGATGGATTCTCGCTAAGGGGAAGATGGTGTGGATCGGATCTAAGAATCCCTATCCCTTTAATAGACAATTTATTTATCTGGATAGGGGGGCAAATGTAAAAATGCCCTGGCGCCTCGTATTCGTTCGACGCATGAGATATAGCCCTTATTGGGCACAAAAGCCAAGAGGATCAACACTTACAAGGTCGGACACTGCTTACAAACACTTGGAAATTGGAGAAGAACCCACCTTGCAATACCGAAGACAATACAGCGTGCCAGACTCATCGTCATTGAAGCCTGGTTCGGGGGCTACTGAGGGAGTCCTGGATTAGGGGGTCTCTGGACAGCCGAACTATATCCTTTGGCCGGACTGTTGGACTATGAAGATGCAAGATTGATGACTTTGTCTCGTGTTCGGATGGGACTCTACTTGGTGTGGAAGGCAAGCTAGAAACTACGGATATGTATATCTCCTCCTTTGTAACCGACCTTGTGTAACCCTAGCCCCCTCCGGTGTATATATAAACCGGAGGGTTTTAGTCCGTAGGACAACAGACAATCATACCATAGGCTAGCTTCTAGGGTTTAGCCTCTCCAATCTCGTTGTAGATCAACTCTTGTAATACCCATATCATCAAGAATAAATCAAGCAGGACGTAGTGTTTTACCTCCATCAAGAGGGCCCGAACCTGTGTAAAACATCGTGTCCCCTTCCTCCTGTTACCATCCTCCTTAGAAACACAGTTCGGGACCCCCTACGCGAGATCCGCCGGTTTTGACACCGACAGCGACCACGACCTTTCCCCCGGAAGAGGACCCGTGGTCGCCGAGGGCACCGCTGGCATCCCCTCTGCCCTCGCTGGGCCGTCCAGGCTTTCAGTCGTCCCAGCGGTGGTAGAGGGTGGCGCAAGGTGGGGCCCTCACCTAGCGATATGAAACAAGGCCGGTTCCTGTGAACCAAGGCCCAGTGCCTGTGAAGATCGCTGCCCGTGACACTCATGTAATAATGAGTGGGGTTGTACACGCGCCGAGTCTCCGGAAAGCCGCCCTCGGGCCTCGGGGGCTCCCTCCCACGCCTAGTGGCAGCACTTAGGTCCGCACTGGTGAGAAGACGTCGAAGAATAGACTAGGCGTCGGACGTGGCCATTCGCTTTGGATCTCTTTTCTGTAACCTTGCCTTCTGGATTTGGATTTAAGTTGAAGTCAAGTTTTCATTTGATGCGCGTGGGGGATGCCTTTTCTCGTTCGAGTCATTTCTTGCAGTCTCGTTCTTGCCTTATTTTGGAGTACGTGCCAGTCGCTCCCCCCTCGCGGGGCCCTCGTGAGCCGGGCTGAGCATGAAGCACACGAACCACACGCGTGTCGAGCCGTGGCGGCCGCTCTCTTGTCACACGGCCTTCTTGGGCGCGGCGACAGATGCATCAGGGGCTCCTCAAGAACCTGCAATCCCTCGGGCCAGTTTGGGCTTGCCAAAGCTAAGGTAAAACCGTAACAACACCCTTGTCCCGGGGTGCTAAAGCTCATGAAAACGCAAACTCAATTTAGTGCCAAAGGATAAAAACTGCTATTGTTTACATGAGGGGCACCCCCTCTCAAAATGCTCTTACAATGTTCTAGGGCCATGCCCAAGTTTTTATAGGATAAATAACAGGGAAATAGGGAATCAGCCGGATATGTCGCTCGCCGCATCCCCCATGTCTTCTTCAGACGCGCTGCGGGCATCGCTATCACCATCGCTGGCGTTGCCTCCGCCTTCGCCGACGTCGATGACGCCGTCATCAACCACGTCACCTGCATCCGCCGCAACCACAACCCCATCATCGTCAGAAGCGAAGGCCACGACCAGCGCATCCACGTGGTCCTCGACCCACCGCGCCAAGTCGCCCTGGATGGCTTCCGGCATGGGAGCGATAGCTACATCAAAATTGAAGTCGAGGACATTGTTCCAGATGTGGCTGAAGATGCGGGAGAATGCGCGCCCGAGCAGACTGCGACTTCTCTCCTCCACGAGCTGGCGAGCCCTGTTAGACCAAGCTTCCAGGCACGTCATCATGTTGGTGAAGAAGGTTAGGTGACTGGCATAGTCATTCGAGTGGGGAGGCGGTGCATTCTCGTCACAGATAAAGCCCGGGCGGCATTTGCCCTGCTCCGGAGACCCTGAAGCATGGGGGCGTGCTCGCGCTCCAGCGTCCGCCATTGAAGCACTTCCTCCCTGTTTTGCCATGTGACGGCCTCGGCGTCGTAAACCCACCTCTGAAGAGAAAGCAGCTCGGCGCGGGCGGAGGCCAAGTTCGCCTGCGCCGTGACCAGGGTGGCGGACGTGGCCTCCTCGCACCTCTTCGCCTCATCTAACCTGGGCCGGAGAGCGGTGGTCCTGCCCGCTGCCACAGTTCCCGCAAGCTTCAGCTTCAAGGCGTGCTGACCATCAAGATCTGCGCGAACCTCGGCCACCCGACGGCATCTTCCGCTTGGTCAACTTGACGCTCCCTCGTCTCCAGTTGCTCAAGCTCGAGGCTGTGCTCCACGGCTTCCAGAGCCAGCGCCTCTTCGCACTTCCAGACCTCATATTCCTCGGCAGGCGTCCCCCTTAGAGCCACGAGGGCGGCCTTGCGCGCCTCCACTTGCTGCTCGAGGGACGCACTCTAGGCGTGGAGCTCCCACGAGCGCTTCTCCGTAGCCTCACAATGGCGGTCAGCTTCAAGAGCCTCCTCCAGAGCTCGGGAGCAGGCTTCACGGGAGGCCGCAAGGGAGGCCTCGTCCTTCGCGTTGTCCAGTTCACGCTGGTGGCGCCCGAGGTTGATGGCCACCTTCAGCTTGTGCCGCTCCTCCGCCGACCAAAGACCCTCGGCCTCAAGGCGCGCTTCGACACCCTCAAGTTCTTCGCCAAGTCTGTCCATCGTGCCCATCGCCTCCTGGAAGAGCTCGTGACGAACGACGCTCCGCCCGCACTCGAACTCAAGTGCACATCCCATCTTGCCCTCTGCTACAGGGGCTGTGGGCGACACCCAGCGCGGAGCGCCTCCTCCCGGCAGGGGGCTGGGGGCTGGCGCGGCCCTGGCGCCGACCGGCCTTCACGAGGGGCCCAAACCGGGCAGGTCCCGTTGCTTGAAGAAGACCCCGGCAATGGGGACAGGCAGCTGTCGAACACGGCCAAGGGAGGAGCCCTTGGCATGCCTGCTGCGCTCCGAGCAAGGCCATGGAGAAAAGACGACGAAGGCCCAAGCTCGGGGCGCCTTGATGACAAATCGACTCCCACGACTGACCCCACACCATGAGCGGCGCCCGAACCTGCGACACTGGAGCTTGGAGGGTGCGACGAGACGAGACGGAGCTGCTTCTCAGGAGGCTTCATAGCCTTGGTAGAAGGGGTCCTGAGATGACAATCGTCAGGGAAGGAAGGCGGCACACAAAAGATCACCAAGATAAGATACTTATTCGTCAATGGCAATGTACTTTCGTCGCTTCAACGGCCCGAAGGTACCACTTCTGCTCGAAGATCCTTGCCACTTGCGGAGCTCCTCGAAGTCCATGCAAAGCTGGCTGAAGCGCTGAACGTGGCTGCCAGTGTGGGTAGTAGTCGGGGAAGTTCTCAAGAGGACAGCTTCAGGGGTGCCTGGTTGCGCAGAACAGCCGGGCGCCGTCTCACCACGACCTCCCCAGGCGGCGTCTGCACATCAGCGCTCGAGCCGCCAGCCTCTGGTGGCACTCGTCCCCTCGCACCCACATTCGGGACGAGCTCGGCAACAACAACCAAGAGGGGAACCATGCTGGCAGGGTTCTCATGGGATCCCACTAGGCTGTCCGGACGCAGCCCCCACTCGTCGAAGGAAGACATGCCAGCAGCGAATTCGACTTTGTTCCTGCATCGTTACAGGAGACAGTTCTTCCCAGGCTAGTCGTCCGGCAAAGAGACACCTGTCAGGACCTTGAGCATTGTTTGCTGCGCCCCAAGGGGGAGCCCAGACTCCTAAAGCCTCATGTGGTCCTGACTGTTGAGAAAGGTCCACATCGGGTGAGAATGGCGTTGAAGCGGAGCATCCCGGCGCTTGATGAACTCCTTCACCACCATCGGCGCGGTCACGCTGCGGTCCTTCAACATTCTTAGCCTGAACCAGACAGGGGCAAGACAGGGGCTCGCGAGCCTCTCGTGTCCCCAGCCAGAGTGGGGAACGGCACGCGTTGACAGGGCCTGGAGCAGAGGGCTGAGCACACCGGCGTCGACGAATACCCACCGTATCTGAAACTCGCACGCGGATGGAGGAAGCTCGAAGTCAATCCCCGTGCCAGCCGTCGCGGCCACGGCCTGGAAGCTTACGCATCCCGAGCTTTGCCGGGAATCAGTCAGATGCAGCGAGAAGAAGTGGTGGAGAAGGGCCACAGAGGGAGCAATGCCCACCATGGCTTCACACACGAAGGCGAAGACAACAAGGAGAGTCATGGATTGGGGGTCGAGATGCAGCACATGGATCTGGTAATGTTCAAGCACCGCGTTCAAGAAGGCAGAGAAGGGGGGATCAGGCATTCCCAGAGGACATCAATGAAGATTGGGACCTCAGTGACCACCCGAGCAATATGAGCGCGAGACGTGGGCCAAGCCACCGCCCCCCCCCCCCCCACTCGTTGAAACTGGTGGCGATCAGGGGGCGCACCTTGTCCATGGCCTTGTCGTTGAGCACCAAGGACCGGCCGACTGCAGGCTCGGCAGCTGGAGGTGAACCAAGCGGGGACAGAGGCTTCTTCCCCTTGTCTACTTGTTTCGGCGCCATGGCAGCGAAGCAAGTGGAGTGCAGGTAAGATTGGAGAGGAGGAGCAGAGTCCCAAGGAAGTAGAAGGACCGAGGGAGCAAGGCGTGCGCAATGGGAGAATAACTGTGTAGGTTGCGAGGGCCGCATAGCCAGGTAGTTTCAAAGGCGGCGTGGGGAAGCGGAGACGCCCACGTCCAATCAACCGCCATGCGTCAACCGAGGCCGCAGGCTTTTGGGGCCCGCGACGCTCCACACTTGACCCTTTGGCTTCGCCTCGATGCCAAGGCCGAGCGCGCCTTGGGCCCGGGGGCTACTATCGGCGTTCTGGGAACGGGGGTCCCAGACTTGCCTGCCTGCGGCCCATGGCGTGGCTGGGCTGGTAGGTTCGTACGGCCCATCTTCATCGACAAGACATTCAAGACCCTCGCGAGGGGCCAAGCCTCGCGGGGCGGACGACGCAAGACCTCCTAAAGAGCGACCTCTCTAGGCAGGCTCACGAGGGGTGGAAAGATCAAGGCAAGGCAAACCTCACGAGGCTCCTCATGACGTGAGCCATGACGACCGAGACCAGGCGGGCGCCAGCGTCCTTCCTTCCTCTTTGGTGCTAAGGTGGAAAGCGCAAGCGCGGAGTACCGAGGCATCAAGCAAAGGTTTCCATATTGATGCAACAAGACCAGGACCAGAAGGACGCAAGACAGAGGTCCCCATGGAGCCCAAGACGACGTCATCACCAGAGCCTTTTGCAGGTGAAGACCACCTTTTCTCAAGATAGCTTGTACTAGATGTCCCCTTTCGAATTGGCTGTTGTTAGCTCCCTTTCTGCTCAATATTTGGGGAGAGGACTAGGGCCTAAATAAGTGGAACTAGCCAGCACCATGAGGGGCATTGGATCGACACCATCACAAGTCGGCAGCTGATTCCGATCCTCACACACACAAACTCACCAAACACAACAACACCTCGACCTCAGGAGGTTGTTCTTGCTCTTGTACTGTTCATCATTAGCCCAAGAGGCAATCCACCACCACCACACTAGACTAGGGTATTACACCACAACGGTGGCCCGAACCAGTATAAATCTTGTGTCTTCCTGTGTTGAGAGTTCGTCGTGTTCGTCTGCGAGATCTTAGAGAGCTAGGGCGTGGATTGATAGGGAGAAAACCTTCGCGCGCTCCCCAGTTTTTGAACCTCAAGGGTCTGCGAGAACCCCAGATCCCACAGCACCTGCTTGCATAATGCAATGACCCTGGTGGGTCCCTACTGTCAACCTCTCCATGTACAATCATCTTCTGATTCCTCTCGGTTGTTGACCATGTTGACAACGCCAGACGATGGCCAGCACAGCGAGCGAACCAAGGTGGAGAACAATGGTGAGGCCTCGAATGGGAACGAACTGGAGACGTGGAAGATGCGGCGAGGTAGTGGCAGACGGAGGGGAGTACGAGGGTAATAACATGTAACTCAAGCTTACAAACGGTAAAAGAAGCCCAAGGATTAATTGTTCATGAAATTTAGACAAAACCCAGATTGAACATGGCAATAACATCTAACCCAACCACTCTTTTTCGCAGTCACAAACAAATGGATCGGTCTGATCCATAAAATCAACATCCTGTGCAAAAAAAACATTGTAGGATGACTACAAATTGTGGTAAATACAAGCCGAGCACATTCAGAAGCCCGTTTGTCCAACTGAAACTTCTTTTTTGCTGTTCAACATGTATGTTCGTGAGAAATCTCTTGTTGTAAAACTTAAGCCTCATGGACAATAGTAACCTCGCATTCAACAGGAAGAATCTGACAAGGCTTCTGTTTGCCTGGTTGGATGCATATCCATCCATTGTTATTGTCCTCAAACAAATGTCATGAGAAATGAGAAAATCCTAGTGCTTATTACGCCACCGATTATTTATATGTGTTTTCTCCATGTGTTAGCACTACCTAAGTAGACATGAAGATTGAAAACAGTTAAGGTCTGAAAAAAGAGTATGTCGAAAGAGCGACAATTCAATGGTTAATTCTAGTACAATATATATGGGCTTTCAATGTGCATGAAATCATCACCTTTATATATAAATTCTCCAGAGATCGAAACCATCGCAACAATCCAATAATTATGTTCAGATCAAAACTAACCATTCTGAAATATAAGATCTTGACAGAATCCAGCAACATTGATAGGCTATCCATGGATGTACTCTTCATTGAGCATATAACATAATATTAGTACCCAAAGTGTAAGATGATATAAAACTATGCGCACAAATGAAAAATGCATCTTATGATTACAAATGTATAGATGATAATATACGATACCTAAAAAGTGAGGAGCCAGACACCAACTTGTTGTGATCATTAAACGGATCAAAAATTACACCCAAGGTCTCCAGTTTGGGAGCAGAGACAACAATTATTTTCGAAGGTTTATAACAATAAGGAAGGAGCAACCTTTGAAGTGAAGGGCATCTTCGATGATGAGCTGTTGTCCTTCAAAACAAATTCCAATACTTTTAAGGTGAGGCGACTTTATTTGGAGACAACTGATAGGGATTTCTATTCCCAAAACAATCAGCAAGCGCTCCAGGGCAGGGTAACTGGAGTGTGATGCTGTGCAGTGAGGCCTCCAACAAATAAACCACCACAAGCAGAAAAATTTTTTAGCAGTGGGAGTCGAAGCATTTGTACCAGATCGTCTGGTAGATGGCACCGGGCCAAGGTGGCGGTGTGGAGAGAGGAGGAAAACCACGAGATGGACAATGGTAGTGTGGGAACAAATTCTTGGTGTTTGGTTCGTGGTATGAAACTTTTGTGGTAATGGTAGAACTCAAACTGCTGGAGTTTTTTTAATTCAGGGGATGTCAGCAAAGCGTCCACCGTGCAGGGTATGGACAGCAGGTAGCATGTGGGGATGCAGAGGCGTTGAACGGGGCCCTGCTGGTGAGAGGAGACACTAGCTCTGAGGAGATCAAATTCAGGAAGGACATATATCTGACGACAGTCGAGATTGAGGGGCACGGTGCGCCATAAAGGGTGCCACCGAGTTGAGATGACTTGTGTGCGGCAACAATCCTTGGTGGGGAGAAGCGAAATGATCTCCGCAAGGATGTCACCCGGGAGATCGCTGATGCGGTCCACTAGAGATTCTACCGGTTCTTCAGATCTGGGTGGGGGGCTCGCCGCTTCTCCTCGCGTTGCCGGGTGCGAGATCTACAACCGGCTTTGCCTCTGGTGGGAGCCTCATCTTCTTGGTGCCGGGGCCAGCCGACTCCATTTTCCTTCCGGGGTCGCGCCGAGCTCATTGGTTTGAGAATAGTAGCCAGAGACGAGCCTATTGGCACTGCGAGTGGGGAAGAAGGAGGGTTGGGGTTTTCTGTAGGAGTGGAAGAAGAGGAGCAGGCATTTTCTGTACGAGTGAGGAAGAAGGTGAGCGGGGGGTTTCTGTACGAGTGAGGAAGATGGGGAGTGGGGGGAATTGGGGGCGACGGAAGCGGGAGAGTCCAGTGAGTTGTAGTATAAGTGGAAGCGAGGAGGAAGGAGGGTTTTCTAGGATCGCCCCCTCTTCATGAAATACGGGCTTCTCCTAGCAAAAAACAGAAGCAAATGGGCTTTAAGATGGATAGGCTTTTGTATCGGCCCAGTCGGCTGCCCGTGTTTCGTACTAGAGGGCCTTAACACTAGAGGCAGGCCATTAGAGAAACTCTCCTGCTCTCCAGCTTATTTCCCATTCGAAAGAAAATAAGAGACGCCTCCAGCTTAATTATGGCTCCTCATCGGTTAACGTACCAATAAGCTTATTTCATCTTGTGTTGGTCATTCTACCTACTAAAATTGAGTAGTTAAGAATGTAGGAATACCTGGAGCATCGTGAGGTCAGCTGACAGCAGGTTCCACTAAAATTGAGGTTTGTGCTTCCGTTTGCACAAATAGACACCATATGGAGATAGACAACCCTGTTTGCACAAATATGTAACAGGGCTATTTAAGCAGTGTCATTTTTTTTGCAGTGACATATGATTAACATGAGCATCTCATATGTTATCAATGGCATTACAGTGACAATATGAAAAGGTGTCATTATCTAAGAAGTGCCATCACATCAAATCAACACTGGCACTAGATTAAATGGGGCTTACATTAACATGCATAACAATTGCATTATGAGTATGTGATAACAAGGGCATGCACGGTTCAAGGGGTTTTAACGGGGATTAACAGGGATTGTGGGAGATTAAATCATGTACAAGCCTAATTCCCCTCCATTCCTCTCCAAACCCCTTGGGAGGATGTTGAACCGATCAAGGCCTAAGACTATCCACAGTGGGAGTAACTTAATTCCATACGGTATCATAATATGATACTCAACCCTCTCTTTCTTCATTTAATTCTACACCACCACATCAAATTTGCCTACTAGTTGGCATGCATGATACTACTTATGACACTCCCATTACAACCAGCCTGGTAGAATTAATATACCTAATCTAAATGGTCGCCGCCTGATCTCTTTGTCCTCCTCCAGCATCTGGCTGAAGAAGAATCGTGCAAGACACCGGCTCCATTCGTGGGAATTGCCTCGGCGGTGGCCTTCATGGGATACAATCGGCAGCGGCCTCCCGTGTTCTACTTCTCCTCGACGATGGCAGCGGGCAGGGACGTGCTGGTCGTCACGTCGTCAACATCCGCGGCGGTTTCTTTCTCTGCCTGCATGGCGCGGCTACGCACGTGTCGATGGTGGTTGGCGCAGTCGCAGACACTGGAGGCGCTGTACGACGCGGTGGCATCGAGGGCAGCAACGATGCCCGTGCCGCCGTGCTCCCCGACAAGCCGGCATGGAGCAAGATGGCACTCTTCCTTGAGCTATATTGGAGCGGCCAGCTGCGAAACCACGCGCTGGCTTAGTGCGGCAACTACCTCTGATGGGCTAGGCAAGGTAGGTGGAGCAGCGAGCTTCCTTGCTCTTAACTGCCGAGCTCAGCGGGCACCCAGGCAGCTTCTATGCCAGAGAACTGCTCTTCCTGCTCATCGGATGCCGCCGAAAGAGTGGAGAAAATGGTGGAAGGAGGAGCTTGGCCGGCGTCCTGCCCCTGAATGGACATGTGCGGCCGGAGTGGGTTTCTCGCATTCCATGCAGGTTTAAATGTAGTTTTTTGAATGTGGCAAGGAGGCGGGTACAGCTGGGAGTGCAGCGGGCGGTGCAATGGGCCGGCGCGCCGCTTCAAATGGCGGGCATAGTGAGAGGTCGCATCCTCCCTGACCCCTTGACCATGGACCTTAACGGTGTACATCACCTTTGTGTCCAGATGAGAGATGCCACGTGTACCAGATAAATGACTCCAAGTTCGACCACCGTGATTCTAGGTGCGAGCCGAGGAACACTGTTGGAGACTCCCCCTCACAATTTTCCTATTCCTCGATTTTACTCTGCGAAGAGAGTACTTGCTCTAAATGATGTGCCACTTCAAGAGCCACCTATATTAATTAACCATGCTCTAAAAAGGTGGACCATCTTTGGCTATAGTATGTACTGTACTAGGTTAGTAGGTGACCTTGCGCTTGTCTCTTCACCTCTTCCGGAAGTCGAACAATAATGATGGTACTACAGTAGTAGTACTACTTTTATCAATCTAACACCTAATGAAATGATGCACGTCCACCGGTTGTAAGCAAAAGTTTCTCCTCGTGCTGCGAGCCACCACACATGCGTTGGCGAGGGAGAAGGCATAGTAAGCAAGCTTCTCGTCGTTCTGCGAGTTGACGAGACACATCAAATTAATTTAGTATTCTCTTCAAAAAGGGCCTACCATGTCCATGGCTACCATCCTGTGCTCCGTCATTGAGTACATGCACTATTCACGTGCCATCGAGGAGAAAAAATATTGCATAGTACTAGGTGCCATAGAAGTGCACGGCTCACTTACGCACTGCTTATCTCCATTTTCTTGCATGACACGTGCAGCTTGATGCTAGATGTCACGCGTGTTGGAAAAGGACGAACAAAGCTCACGTCAAAAAAGAGAGTGGAAGAACATAGATTGCCGACGACCGAGAAGGAGCAAGGAACCTCACGGTGGAGCATCTGCACTCATAATATTTTATATTATTCAGCAATATAAAATCAACCAAATCTCTCATCTAGCTGTTTCACGTGTTTCCCCTATTTTTTCTGCCTGCACACCTATAGAACCGCCTCGCGACGACCAATTCCTCTCCAAACATCTAGGGAGGCGGCTTATGTGGCAGTGGGTTAATGAGGAGAGAGGTAGTTTGAGTAACTTAGCTAGTTATTGTAACATCACATGTCCTAATGCAATATGACTCTATAACCTAATAAATGCATCTTTGCATGACATCGTACTTATGTTACTACCCACTATGAAGGTACTTCGTATAACATAGTCTAGGAATATGTGTATGTTACTCTCAAGTGTGGCTAGTCATAGTAAGCAAAGCTTATCCTCGTTTGTGACTTGACGGGACACATCAAAAGTAGTGTATTAGTCTCCAAAAAGGGTTGACCATGTCCATGGCTACCATCCCGTGCTCTGTCATTCAGTGTGTGCATGATTCGCGTTCCATTGATAAAATAATGTTGCGTACGTGCCATCGAATAGAATAACCTAATTTATGCGCCACCGCGTCATGATCGAACTGTGATTCGTCCACGTGTGGTTCCCATGAACAACTACTACACTCACCAACTTATCTGGTGAGCTGCCTCTTTGTACATAAATGAGCTCATAGTGTACCTGCACGTGAGTATTAGGGAAAGAGCCAAAGAGTACCTGCGTCGGTGCCTGCACCTCTTCTCTTCGTGCTCATATACTGCACTTACGTTCATGACCGTTGGTGAGTCTCTCCTACTATACTTAACTCAATTTTCTTGCATGAAAAGTGGACCTGAATGTTGGACGTCCCACGTGTCAGCAAAACTTAGAAGAACTCTTTCCAACGACCAAGAAGGAGCAAGAAACCTCGCGGTGGAGCGTCTGGACTCTTTAATATTTTTATTCGGAGATATAAAATCTACCCAATCTTCTCCACAGTAGACCGGAAGAGTCCGAAACACGGCAGACGAGTGTAGTTACATCATACATGGCCAACCCACGCTATCACCATATTTCTTGGCCTCCGTGCGACACCTAGCTCTAGTAATCCACCAGCCAGTATCGCTTCTCGCTCCTCGTCTCTCTCAAAGTGCGGCGGGCTAGAGATTTTGCTATCTATTGAGGTCGGTTAACTCATCACATGTTAGCGACATGCCAAGAGCATTCCAAAAAAAATTATTGTACTCTATTGTTATGCCAAGAAGAGGAAGCGCTTTGACCGACGGACCAAACGAGATTGGCGTGCCGTGAGTGGGCCCAGTTTCTCGTTTTGAACTTGTTTGGTGTAGTAGTAATACTTGGTTTTGACTATTGATAAGATTGTATATAGGGCCTAATGTATCCTTCGAGGTTGCCTTTGACTATTGATAAGATTTTATATATTTTGAAAATTATATCATTCGAAGATCGTTTCACGTTCTGTTTCAAAAAAAAGATCCTTTCACGTACGAATTTGACAGTATGCTTTGAGCAACTTACATGTCCTATACTGCTCATGTTTGGATACTCTAACTTAGGTAGAGGTTAGACTAACTCATGACTAACCCTGAACTAACTCTAGTAGCCAAAGAGGTGTTTGGATGACATGGTTAGATTGACAATCAATGCACTTGATGGAGAGAGAAAAGTGATTTTTCAATGGGCCCCACAAGAACTAGCTCCAATTAGCACCACTTGGTTGGCTGCATAGAGAGAGAAAAGTGATTTTTCAGTGGGCCCAATGAGAACTATCTCCAATTAGCACCTCTTGGGTGGAATACTATTGTTTGGTGGGTTTGGTGCAATTTGCTCCAATTTAACCCTCATGTTTGGATACTTTAGGGCTATTTGAGCCCCAACTAGCTCAAACTAACTCTGACCCATGGATTCAAACAGGGCCAAAGTTAGTCTCGGAAAATGCATTAAGCCCTATATACATGGACATACAGAGTACATGATACTAGCAAACGCTCACCATTACTAGTAGTTCATTGGTTGGTTTCCATTTTTGATTTAGTTGTTGTGCTGCTACCGTCCAATATTCGTGTGTGGTTGTTTCTAGAATCAAAAAGGAGGTAGTACTTACTGTGGGAAAGGTGAAGTGATGGTTGCTTCGCCCGAGCAACTTACTATTACTCTGGGAATATTGGAGTACCAGCGGATTCAATGAAGAGAAAAATGATGGTTGCTTTGTCCGAGAAACTTACTGTGGCGGAGGTGGGGCTCTATGATTTGACTGATCAATAGTCATTATTACTATGGCGCAACAACCAGGGTGAATCTTCCCTGCAGTTATCCGCCCAAAATTGTTGCATGGCAGGTGGAGCCGGATGAAGGATGTCCCACATGTCGGCGAAACAAAGTTGAATTGTTTCTGGCATTGCTATCAATCCTTCAGGATTTGTTTATATGTACGCATGATTTTCCAGCATAATGAAATTGTACTGTGCTGCTATGAATGTTTCAACTTTGGTTCCCACAGGAAAAAAAGTTTTAACTTAGGATTCATGTGTCCTCTTGCCTCAAGATTGTCTCGTTACAACATTCCATCAAATACAAATGAAACTACCATGGATGCTAATGCATCTCAATGGTTCGCTGATCAGCACCAATATTCACATCACAACTGAAGACAAAGTTGTGTGAAGGTTTCCAAATAAAGAAAAATATATAATTGATTGATGATGTTTGTAGGCATGGCTCCATTTCCTAGGCACAGTGTTCATTGGTTGGAAGCTAGTTTCACCCAGCTCTGTAGCAAAAAAAGAGGTGTATGGAGGACATCACAATCCGATCATTTTGTGCAGCTCCACTAAAATCGAGCTGATCATCCCTGTTTGCAAAGATATCCAGTCAGTGTGATTACAATAATAGTGGAACTAGATGATGAAACATAACACACACAAATAGAAGTCGATCACCTCTACAATCTCTCTTTAGGACTAACTACTTGTTGGAGAAGATTAGGCACAAAGTTGGGATAAGGAGGATAGCAAAACCAATCTCCCTTTCTGCAGTCCCATAGAAATGTAAAAACGCTGCCCGTGTGACATTTTGGCAGAACTGCACAAAACACTCTTAAGAAAAAAGTGATTTGTGCAGTTCACCAAAAGGTCACAATAGCAGCAAGGTGAAATGGATAGCCCTGTTTGCAAAAGGAGGTAGAAAGGAAACAACTACTGCCTAGTAACACGAGTTGAAGACACATACACCGACAAAAAAGAAGCAAATTCCATGTAATAAGGGAAAGATAGCAGCATGCTGGTTTATCAAAAACTGTTTGAGGATGAGATTGCAAGATGGAAAGTACGCCGGCCGAGATACGTTTAAACCAAACAACTAGACCCACATGCAGGATTTTCCACATGCAACAACGTGGAAGATGGGCAGTGGAGCAAGGCCAAAGGAAGCTATACCTGAGGGTCGTCGGGATGTAACTAGGAGGGCGCCAGCGGCCGGGATCTGCCCATACTGCGGCAGCGAGCAAGTGGCAAAGGCCCTACTGCACCAGAGCTAGGTCAGAGAGAACGACGGGTACCGCAGATCGGGACGTGCTGCCTCAACGCCGTCGAACGGAGAAACGATGCACATCCTCCCTTTACGTCGGCGGATGGGATGCGGCCGGATCAGTGACCAACGGTGAGAGAGAGAGGCCACCGCTACCTTGTGTGAGATAGTGTGACGAGAGACAAACCCCGCAGGCACGCTCCATGTATATAGTGGAGCGGATTTTTCTTCTTTCCCGATGAGAGACAATCGTTTTATATTCTGTACATGCCATTGAGGAATGTAAATTTATTTAATACTAATGCGTCAAGTCGAACTTTTTTTCATCTACGCGTGGTACACGACCCTCCTTCGAGTAAACAACCGCTACAAGCGTCAAATTATCATGTGGGCTGCCTTTTCGTACAGAAATGAACTCCACCGTGTACCCGTGCGGGTGTGGTCGGGAACGAGACGTGAGTACATGCGTCGTGCGTGCACCTCTTCTTTAGGTGCAAGTACGTATGTGGGTGGGTGTGAGAGAGATGGTTTGTGCGAAACAGAGGCAATGTGTCGATGATATCTCAAATAAAAAATGTAACATATGCAATGTGTGTGAAACAGAGTCATGGATATATCATATATAGAGGGAGTGATCCAGGAGAAGAGAGTGGAGGGATCATCGGCGTGAGATATCGAAAGAATCGAAAATAAGGATGAAGTGTGTGGGTGCGTAGTCGATAAAGAGTGCCATCGAATTTGTGTTTGCCCACGTCAAAGATACAGGGCCGCTGGCTTACTGGAATGTGAGAGGGAAGAGGTGCAGTTTTTCTCTGTGGCATGGATACCTACCTACAACGTTTGACTATCATTGTGTGTGGGGGGAGGGGGCAGAGACCTAACTATAGATAGGTAGATCGACAAGTATATGTGTGGAGAAGGAGAGAGGCCTAGCTATGTATTGAGGGAGATCGATCGGCATCCATGCATATGTGTAGTGGAGGAAGAAGGTTGGGAGAAATACAAAGGGAGAGTGTCAGAGGATTGGTGGTGGAGTTGCTTCTCACAAATGGTGGGAGAGCCCTGCTAGACAAACGGAGGGTACGAGTGCAATATCAATAAGAGAGGGGATGTCTACTTGTCTATGCACGTGCGTATGAGAGACGTGTCGGGAGGTATGCAAGGATGATGAGGGGGACGATATGGTTATGGTAAGCAAACGTAATTGATGACCCACAAGTGTAGGGGATCTATCGTAGCCTTTTCGATAAGTAAGAGTATCGAACCCAACGAGGATCAGAAGGAAATGATAAGCGGTTTTCCGCAAGGTGTTCTCTGCAAGCACTGAAATTATCACTAACAGATAGTTTTGTGATAAGGTAATTGGTAACGGGTAATAAGTAATAAAAGTAAATAAGGTGCAGCAACATGGCCCAATCCTTTTTGTAGCAAAGAAAAAACGTGAACAAACTCTTATATGAAGGAAAGTGCTCCCGAGGACACATGGGAATTATCGTCAAGCTATTATTCATCACGTTCATATGATTCGTGTTCGATACTTTGACAATTTGATATGTGGGTGGACCGGTGCTTGGGTACTGTCTTTCCTTTGAAAAGCATCCCACTTATGATTAACCCCTATTCCAAGCATCCGCAACTACAAAAGAAGTATTAAGGTAAACTTAACCACAACATGAAACGTATGGATCCAAATCAGCCCCTTACGAAGCAACTTATAAACTAGGGTTTAAGCTTCTGTCACTCTAGCAACCCATCATCTACTTATTACTTCCCAATGCCTTCCTATACCCCCAAACAATGGTGAAGTGTCATGTAGTCGACATTCACATAACACCACTAGAGGAAAGACAACATACATCTCATCAAAATATCGAACGAATACCAAATTCACATGATTACTTATAGCAAGACGTCTCCCATGTTCTCAGGAACAAACGTAACTACTCACAAATCATATTCATGTTCATAATCAGAGGGGTATTAATATGCATAATGGATCTGAACATATGATCTTCCACCAAGTAATACAACTAGCATCAACTACAAGGAGTAATCAACACTACTATAGCAACCCACAGGTACCAATCTGAGGTTTTGATACAAAGATTGGATACAAGAGATGAACTAGGGTTTGAGAGAGGATGTTGCTGGTGAAGATGTTGATGTAGATTAACCCCCTCCCGATGAGAGGATCAATGATGACGATGATGGTGATGATTTCCCCCTCCCGGAGGGAAGTTTCCTCGGCAGAACAGCTCCACCTGAGCCCTAGATTGGTTCCGCCTTGTGGCGGCAGAGTTTCGTCCCGTGAGCTTGCTTATGATTTTTTTTCTCGACGAAAGACTCCATATAGCCAAAGATGGGCATCAAAGGGCTGCCAGGGGCCCCACGAGGCAGGGGGCGCGCCCAGGGGGTAGGGCACGCCCCCACCCTCGTGGACGGTGGGTGGCCCCCTCTGGTACTTCTTTCGCCCAATATTCTTTATATATTCTGAAACATGCTCCCGTGAAGTTTCAGGACTTTTGGAGATGTGCAAAATAGGTCTCTAATATTTGGTCCATTTCCAGCCCAGAATTCTAGCTGCCGGCATTCTCCGTATTCATGTAAACCTTGTAAAATAAGAGAGAATAGGCATAAGTATTGTGACATAATGTGTAATAATAGCCCATAATGCAATAAATATTGATATAAAAGAATGATGCAAAATGGATGTATCAACTCCCCCAAGCTTAGACCTCACTTGCCCTCAAGCGAAAGCCAAAATCGAAAAATATTTCCACATGTTTAGAGATAGAGGTGGTGATGATGGAGTTGTTGATGATGTGGGCTTGTCGTCCATCTTCCAAGGCATAGGCTCACCATCATAGAAGGATGATCGAGTCTCCGGGATCCTCAAATCTGCAGCCAAACTCATCCTCTTGAATCTATATTCATACTCATAGTTTTGGTTTTACAGGTCATAGATCTGGGCTTGGAGGCGCTCAATTTTCTCGTGAATCTTGAAGATGGCCGCCCCAATGTTCTTGTCATCCAGCTTGTGGTTGTTGGTGAACTCCGTGATCATTATATAATTAGAGTCGAGTCCATGTTCCACCATTTCCTGGCACTTGAAAACTTGTTGCACCATTGCCTCAAGCCTTGTCTCCATGCTTCCGGTCCTCCTTGGTCCCTCAACATCGTGGATGTGCAGCAACCCCTCACGCATCTCAATGGTTTGAGGGTGTTGCAGCACCTCCGCGAGGTAGGGGTTGATGACCTTCTCGAAGAACTTATCCTTGGGGGCACTTGAAGACGCCATGGTGATCTAGAACTGTGAGAAAAATAGCTCAAAACAAAGACAAAAGATATTTCTATGATACGATGGTCAAACTTTCGGGACATTATATAATGAATTTTTACCGACCAAAAGAAGTATCGTACAAGAAAACAGAGTTCGGAGAGCACACGAGGTGCCCACAAAGCAGGGAGCGCACCCAGGGGAGTAGGACGCGCCGTCCACCCTCGTGGAAGCCCCATGTCCTTTCTGGACTGCTTCTTATTTTCCTATTTTCTTAAATATTCCAAAACAGAGAAAAAATGCCATTAGAACTGTTTTGGAGATGGTTTACTTATCGTACCACGTACCTATTCCTTTTTAGAGTCTGGAACATTCTGGAAAGTGTCCCTTATGTATTCCTCCTGGCTTACAGTTACAATAACATTAGTTTCAACATTTATAGGATTACCTGAGATATAATGTTTGATTCTTTGACCATTCACCACCCTCGGATTTGTGCCCTTGAAGTTGTTGATTTTTATGGCACCGGAATGGTAGACCTCCTCGATAACATAAGGACCTTCCCATTTAGAGAGGAGTTTTCCTGCAAAAAATCTTAAACGAGAGTTGTATAATAATACATAATCACCTACGTTAAACTCATGTTTTTGTATCCTTTTATCATGCCATCTTTTAACTTTTTCTTTAAACAGTTTGGCATTCTCATAGGCCTGGGTTCTCCATTCATCAAGTCAGCTAATGTCAAAAAGCCTCTTCTCACCGGCAAGTTTGAAATCATAATTGAGCTATTTAATGGCCCAATATGCCTTATGTTTTAGTTCGAGAGGTAAGTGAGATGCTTTACAATAAAGCATTTTATATGGAGACAAACCCATAGGATTTTTGTATGCAGTTCTATAGGCCCATAATGCATCATCAAGTTTCTTGGACCAATTCTTCCTAGATCTATTAATAGTCTTTTGCAAAATTAATTTAAGCTCTCTATTACTCAATTCTACTTGACCACTAGACTGTGGATGATATGGAGATGCAATTCTATGATTAACATCATACTTAGCAAGCATTTTACGGAAAGCACCATGAATAAAATGTGAACCACCATCAGTCATTAAGTATCTAGGAACTCCAAACCTCGGAAAAATAACTTCTTTAAGCATCTTAATACATGTGTTATGATCAGCACTACTAGTTGGAATAGCTTCTACCCACTTAGTAATGTAATCAACAACAACTAAAATATGTGTATACCCATTAGAGGAAGGAAACGGTCGCATATAATCAAAGCCCCAAACATCAAATGGTTCAATGACAAGTGAATAATTCATTGGCATTTCTTGACGTCTACTAATATTACCAATTCCTTGACATTCTTCACAAGACAAAACAAACTTATGGGCGTCCTTAAAGAGAGTAGGCCAATAAAAACCGGATTGCAATACCTTATGTGCAGTTCTATCTCCAGCATGGTGTCCTCCATAAGCCTCGGAGTGACACTTGCATAGGATCTGTTCCTGTTTATGCTCAGGTACACAACGTCTAATAACACCATCTACTCCTTCATTATAAAGATGCGGGTCATCCCAGAAGTAATGTCTTAAATCATAGAAGAACTTTTTCTTTTGCTGGTATGTGAAACTAGGTGGTATAAATTTAGCAACAATGTAATTAGCATAATGAGCATACCATGGAGCAGTATGAGAAGCACTTATCATAGCTAATTGTTCATCAGGAAAGCTATCATCAATAGGTAGTGGGTCATCAAGAACATTCTCTAACCTAGACAAGTTGTCTACAACGGGGTTCTCAGCTCCCTTTCTATCAATAATATGCAAATCAAATTCTTGTAGCAAGAGAACCCATCTAATAAGTGTAGGTTTAGCATGTTTCTTTTCCATGAGATATTTAATAGCAGCATGATTAGTGTGAACAGTTACATTGGAATCAACAATATAAGGTCTGAACTTATCACAAGCAAATACAACTGCTAAAAATTCTTTTTTGGTAGTAGCATAATTTCTCTGGGCACTGTCTAGGGTTTTACTAGCATATTGGATAACATTTAATTTCTTATCAACCCTTTGTCCTAGCACAGCCCCTATAGCATAATCGCTAGCATCACACATAATTTCAAATGGTAGATTCCAATCAGGAGGCTGAACTATAGGTGCAGAAATCAAAGCTTTCTTAAGTATTTCAAATGCTTCTACACAACAATCATCATCAAAGACAAAAGGAACATGTTTTTGTAAGAGATTAGTCAGAGGCCTAGAAATGTAGTAGAAGTCCTTAATGAACCTCCTATAAAAACCGGCATGACCAAGGAAACTTCTTATACCTTTAATATCCTTAGGACATGGCATCTTTTTAATGGCATCAACTTTAGCTTTATCAACTTCAATACCTCTTTCAGAACTTTTATTCCCCAAGAAAATACCTTCATTAACCATAAAGTGGCACTTCTCCCAATTCAAGACAAGATTAGTTTCTTCACATCTCTGCAAAACTCGATCAAGGTTGCTTAAGCAATCATCAAAAGAAGTTCCGTAAACGGAGAAATCGTCCATGAATACCTCAACAATCTTTTCATAAAAGGAAAAGAATATAGCAGTCATACATCTTTGAAAGGTAGCAGGTGCATTCCATAAACCAAAAGTCATACGTCTATAAGCAAAGGTACGGAAAGGGCAAGTAAAAGTTGTCTTTTCTTGATCAACTTTTGACACAGGTATTTGAGAGAAACCAGAGTAACCATCTTGAAAGCAAAAATGTGAATGTTTGGATAATCTTTCTTGCATTTGATCAATAAACGGTAAAGGGTAATGATCCTTTTTAGTAGCTTTATTTAATTTGCGGAAATCAATTACCATTCTATAACCTATAACAATTCTTTGTGGGATCAATTCATCTTTATCATTAGGAACAAAAGTAATACCTCCCTTCTTAGGGACACAATGGACAGGACTCACCCACTAACTATCAGCAATGGGATAAATTATACCTACCTCCAGAAGCTTTAGTATTTATTTTCTTACGACTTCTTTCATCTTAGGATTTAACCCTCGTTGATGATCAACAACTGGTTTAGCGTTGTAGTGACCCGACCTCAAACAGTCAAGTCTCTGTGCTTCAGTGTCATCCCTGGATCGGTAATGATGACACACACAGTACTCGAGGATTTGTAACAGAGTAGCAATCACACACTTATTACATCGAATGTCTCCAAAGAGAACTTATTACAATAAGTATGGCTTAAGGCCATCTAATACGATAAAAGCGGAAGGCTTGGAAGATAAAGTGAGTCCATCAACTCCAACGGCATAGCTGAGCTGCATGGCAACGACCTAATGAACCTTACTCCTCGTCTGAAAAGCCTGCAACATAATACGTTGCAGCCCGAAAATGGGTCAGCACATGGAATATGCTTGCAATGTAACACAATAAAGCAAGAACAGAATAATGCTACCACTACATGCATATTTGGCTGGTGGAAAGCTCTATGGTTACAGTTTTGTGAAAAGCCAATTTTTCCCTACAACAAAGGAATAGATTTTAGTTTAACTATCATGGTAGTTGAAACATCATTGAGAAGGTTCCTCCAACTCAATCCCAATTAAGGTAATTATCAACCCAACAATATTAATTTAGAGTGAGGAGATACTTAAGATACTCCAAGTACTAGATACTCAAGATGTCCATAACCGGGGACACAGCTAACCATGATTAGTTTGTACACTCTGCAGAGGTTTGCGCACTTTTCCCCACAAGACTCGATCGCCTCCGTTGGATTTCTCGCACTACGTGGTGTTTGAGAAACGGATGACCGAGACATAGTCTTTCAAAAACATTAACTCTCTACTCCGGGCAGACCATACCAAACCTACAACCCACTACCTGCTGATCCACCTCTTCAAGAGCTTCACGTAACTTACTCAACTATGCTAGAGCCCATAATATCTTGTGGCTGCACACGAAAGTTTCTAGCACGAATCATCTCAGTTCCCTTTGAGTCTGGGTGGTGGTCCATAGGAAGATCACACAGGTACTCCGGGATTTCCAAAAATACAGGAAACACTGGGTACTCCAGGTGCCTCAAACCACCCATATGTGTATTTAAGATGCCACCTTAAGTTGAACCATTAATTAACAATCTCACATCTATCATAGATTTCACTCACCCAAACCACGTCTACGAGCATAGCATAGTAATATATGCAATTCCTAAGTAACTCCCAAGGGTTTAAATGTAACAGGGCAATAGGTTCTACCTCATCAACTACTTCCCAACCCACATGTTAATGTCATCCTAACCATGCAATGTTTGAGGATTGGAACTAATGCATAAAAACTGGGTGATAAAAGGATATGATCAAAGTGTTACTTGCCTTCCTGACGATCCGCGTAACCTAGAGACTCCAAATAACACGCTTCGCACTCCGAGAATTCTATCGCAAACAAACAATAGCATACATAAGAAATCAAGCAAATAAGCACGGGTAAAACTCAAATAAGAAGATCTAACCAGAAAGTTCAACTTAAGAACTCCAGTTTGAAGAAAGAATCAAATCAAACTGAGCAACGAAACTCAAACGGTGAAAGAAATAAGATCTGTTACTAATCTGGACCTAGGTCAAATTTTTACAGTAGCAAAAGCTTGTTCAAGTTGGTTAAGCGGAAAGAGGGCCTCGAGACGAAGATCTAGGCACTTGAATTGCTTGATTCTGACTAACGAGCGAAAAGATAAACTAGAACGAATATCGAGTCAGAAATCGCGATCAGAAATAACCGCGGAAAAATCTGATAAAAGAAAACTGACGAACAGGCTAACGAATGAACGTTCGTTATCTGTAACTAACGAGCGAAAACCGTTCGTTAAACGAACGTACGGACGAACGTCCGCTCAAAAGAAAAACCAGGAAAAACCAGCGAACCGAAAAAAATGAACTAGGGTTTTCTTTTAAAAAACGGATCGGTTTTCTTTTAAAAAAACTGGCGACTGCCTCGTCTGTCTGGCGAGACACGGCGGTGACGGCGCGGCAAGGCGGCGCAGCACAACAAGGCGGCGGTGGCGGGTGGTGGTGGCCGGGAGGGCAGGGGTATATAAGGGGAGGGGGGTGCCCTAGGGAGGGGGCAAAGGGGCGGCGGGACGGAGTCCTAGCCGGACTCCGGTCCGGGGCGGCATGGCGGCGTCGGTCTCCTGAGGGAGACGGCGTTGCGGGGGAGGTGGGCCGGCGGCTAGGCTTTGGCCCAGTTAGCCACTACGCATTTTTTTATAAAAAAATCCGCGTAAACTAAAAAAATCCAAGAAAATAAAATAAAATAAATCTAAAATTGCCAAAACAAATTTTCACCGTCTAAATGAACTATTTAGAACGAGATGAACATTTTCTTGGCCCTAAAATGCAATTTTGAAAACGTGCAATTTTTCTAATGCAAACAAAATTGCAAATAAAATCCAAATAGAAACAAATATTGATTTTAATATTTTTCCTCCAATATTTCATTTATTTTGGGGAAGTCATATTATCTCCGCTCATATATTTTAATATGAAATATTTTCGGAGAGAAAAATAATTAAAACCGAAATCCTCGTTTTAGAATTTGATAAAATCAAATTTGAAAACCGGGGAAATCCCCAACTCTCTCCGAGGGTCCTTGAGCTGCTTAGGATTTCGAGGATGGCAAGATGAAATGCAATAAAATATGATATGCAAGAATGATCTCTGTATAACATTCCAAATTGTAAATTTGGGATGTTACAAAGCTACCCCCCTTAAGATGAATCTCGCCCTCGAGATTCGGGTTGGCTAGAAAATAGGTGTGGGTGGTGTTTGCGAAGATCATCCTCTCGTTCCCAGGTGGCTTCATCCTCAGTATGGTGGCTCCACTGAACTTTGCAAAACTTAATAACCTTGTTGCGGGTGACTCGACTGGCAAACTCCAAAATCTTGACTGGCTTCTCCTCATAAGTCAAGTCATTGTCCAACTGAATTGCCTCCAAGGGTACGATATCTCTTAGCGGTATGTCAGCCATCTCAGCATGGCACTTCTTCAAGTGGGAAACGTGAAACACATCGCGAACTCCTGACAGTCCTTCAGGTAACTCCAACTTGTAGGCAACTTCTCCCATCCGTTCCAAAACACGATACGGTCCTACAAATCTCGGGGCTAACTTTCCCTTAACTCCAAAACATTTCACTCCTCGCAAAGGTGATACTCGCAGATATGTTGTGTCTCTGATTTCATATGTTACCTCCTTGTGTTTCGAATCTGCATAACTCTTCTGCCTGGACTGAGCTATCTTCAGTCTATCTCAAATCAGTTTAACTTTCTCCTCAGACTCTTTGATCAAGTCTGGTCCAAACAACTATCGGTCTCCAACTTCATCCCACATCAATGGTGTTCTGCACCTTCAGCCATACAGGGCTTCGAACGGTGCCATCTTCAGACTGGCTTGGTAACTATTGTTGTATGAGAACTCTGCCTAAGGAAGATTGTGATCCCAACTAGATCCATAATCTAGCGCACAGGCTCTCAACATGTCCTTCGGAATCTGGTTGACTCCCTCGGTCTGTCCATCCGTCTGCGGGTGAAATGCTGTATTGAACTCCAATCTCGTTCCCAAGGTCTGGTGTAACTGATGCCAAAACTTTGAGGTAAACTGTGTCCCTCTATCCGATACGATGGTCCTCGAAACTCCATGCAGACATACGATCCTGGTCATATATATCTTGGCCAACTTTGCACTGGTATAAGTTGTTTTCACTTGGATAAAGTGTGCCACTTTGGTCAAGCGGTCAACTACTACCCATATAGAATCATATCCTGATTTGGTCCTGGGTAATCCAGTGATAAAATAAACGCCAAGTTTATCCCACTTCCATTCAGGTATCGGCATAGGCTGTAACAATCCTGCTGGCTTTTGATGCTCTGCCTTAACTCTCTGACATACATCACATACGGCCACATACTCGGCGATATCCTTCTTCATACCTGTCCACCAGAAACGTTCCTTCAAATCCAAATACATCTTGGTGTTTCTGGGGTGTATCGAGTATGGTGAGTCATGAGCCTCCTGAAGTATTAACTTCCTGATCTCTGTGTTATTGGGCACATAAACACGGTCCTCAAACCATAAGGTGTCGTGTTCATCCTCACGAAAACCTTTGGCCTTTCCTTCGCTCATTTTCTCCTTTATCTCGGCAATTTTTTTGTCATCCTTCTGAGCTTCTCGAATTTTTCCCAACAATGTAGACTGTACCTCCATTGTTGCAACAAAACCTCTAGGAACAATCTCCAATCGAAGTTCCCGGAGATCCTCCACTAGCTCCTTCGGCATTCCCATGCTCTCTAGGGTATTAACATAACTCTTCCGGCTCAAAGTGTCTACTACGACATTGGCCTTTCCTGGATGATAGTGAAGCTTCATGTCATAATCCTTTATAAGCTCCAACCATCTTCTCTGCCTAAGGTTCAGTTCCTTCTAGGTGAAAATTTACTTCAAACTCTTATGATCTGTGTACACATCACAATGGTTTCCAATAAGGTAATGTCTCCAAGTTTTCAACACATGTACTACGGCTGCTAGCTCCAAATCATGTGTGGCATAATTTAACTCATGTGGTTTTAGTTGTCACGAGGTATACAAAACAACTCTTCCGTCCTGCATAAGAACACTTCCAAGTCCTAAGCGAGAGGTGCCACAATACACATGGAAATCCTTGCATATATCTGGCAGTGTCAGCACTGGAGCTGTAGTCAAACGTTTCTTTAGCTCCTGGAAACTTGCCTCGCAATCTTCCGTCCATTTAAACTTGGTATGCTTCTTCAATAACTCCGTCATTGGCTTCGCAATTTTGGAAAAATTCTCAATAAATCTCCGATAATATCCTGCGAGTCCAAGAAAACTGCGGATCTAGCTAACTGAAGTGGGTGCCAACCATTCAGTGACTGACTGAACCTTGGTGGGGTCTACTGCTATACCTTCTCCTGATATAACATGTCCAAGGAGTCCGACTTCCTTCAACCAAAACTCGCATTTACTGAACTTGGCATACAACAGATGTTCCCTCAGTTTCTCGAGAACTAAACGCAAATGCTCGTTGTGTTCCTCTTCATTCTTCGAATATACCATTATATCATCAATGAACACCACAACAAACTTATCCAAATATTCCATGAACACATTGTTCATCATGCTCATGAAATAGGAAGGGACATTAGTCAGTCCAAACGACATGATCGTATATTCATATAACCCGTACCGTGTGGTGAAGGCTGTCTTTGGTATATCCTTCTCGTGAATCTTCAGCTGATGGTATCCTGATCGCAGATCAATCTTCGAAAACACCTTAGCTCCTTGCACCTGATCAAACAGATCATTGATCATCGGCAATGGGTACTTGTTCTTGATCGTCACTTCATTCAATGCCCGATAATCAACAACCATTCTTAGGGATTTATCCTTCTTCTCAACCAAAAGCACTGGGGCTCCCCATGATGATGAACTCCGTCGAATGTATACCATTCCTTGATCTGTTTCTTAATCTCCTCCAGATCATTCGTGGGCATCCTATGGGGTCTCTTGGATATTGGCCCTGTGCCTGGCAATATCTCTATCAAAAACTCAATATCTCGATCCGGTGGCATGCCTGGTAACTCCTCTAGGAAAACATCCGGGTAATCCTTCACTCCAGGCACTTCCTCCTGAACAACTCCCGTGAGGGCATTTATTTGGCTACTTCTTGGCGCATGCGTAGATATATACTTGATCCTTTTTCCCTCCGGGGTGGTGAGACAAATTGACTTACTAACACCATCAATGCTTCCTCCGTACTTTGACATCCAGTCCATTCCTAATATCACATCCAATCCTTGTGACTCCAAGATAATTAGGTCGGACGGAAAAACATGGTAGCCAATGGTTAAGGGTATCTGGTTGCACCATCGACAAGCCATAAACACTGCTCCAGGTGAGCTTACTAACAGAGGGGTCCTAAGGGTTTGGGTCGGTAGTTTAAACTTATCCACGAATTCCCTTGATATGTATGAATGCGATGCACCAGTATCAAAAAGAACAAGAGCGGTAAATGACTTAACCAAAAACTTACCTATAACCGCGTCTGACTGCCCTTCAACCTCCGCCACGTTAACGTGGTTCACTTGTCCTTTGTTGAATGGATTGGGCTTCTTCCTAGTGCTCCCATTTCCAGTTCCATTCTTACCTTCAGGGCACTCCGTGGCTTAGGTCTCTCTTGGTGGGTGCGGCTGGATTGGGCGGTTCTGACTGTTGCTTGCTCCATTCCCATTCCCATTCCTTGGGTCAGTATGATTATGGTTACTTCCTCCATTATGGGTGTGGCCTCCATGGTTATGAACAAGTCCTCTCGAGTTCGGGGTTAGGCGAGGCTTCTGCTGAGCTCCTGAGTTATACCTCCCTTGTCCATACTTCCTCTTATGGCTCTCAATCTGCTGTTGCTTCCCTTCAATCATAAGAGCCTTATCTACCAACTCCTGGTAGTTGGAGAATGTTGCCACCATCAACTGCATACTCATCTCATCATTCAACCCTTCCATAAACTTCTCCTGCTTTACGGCTTCTATGGCCACGTCATCAGGGGCATAGCGAGATAACTTGCTAAACTCATCCGCGTACTGAGCCACAGTACGGTTCCCCTGGTGTAAGTTGCGAAACTCACGCTTCTTCATATTCATGGCTCCAGTTGAGACATGGGTTGTACGGAAGGCTTGCTGAAACTGGTCCCATGTCACCGTGGCTATAGGGTAGGTGACAGTGTAATTCTCCCACCATGAGGCTGCTAGTCCATCTAACTGATGTGCGGCAAAATGCACCTTCTCAGCATCAGTACATCCTGCAGTGGTTAACTCCCTTCCAATCTTGCGGAGCCAATCATCTGCTACTATGGGCTTGGTGCTACTGGAAAACACCGGTGGCTGCAACCTCAGAAAATGGTCTAAGTTGTCAACTGGTGGTGGTGGTGGATTGTTGTTGTTGTTGTTGTTGCCTTGGTTCTGAACAAACAACTGCATCAGGGTATTCCGCTGCTGGATCAACTGAGTGAGCTCCTGGTGGGAAAGCAAATCCGGGGTCAGTCTCAGAGGCATCTGATGGGTTTAGAAGGGAGAGATTAGAATAGAATGAGGTCTAATGAGAAAGCACTACCCATATGCACATGAGACAAACACAATCATTTCACTCAATCAATCAAGCAAGGGCATACAATCAACCTAACTATCGTTACAAAAGTGCTCGGACTACTCTATTTACATGGTGGAATACTATTACTGATGTGGTGGTCTACTAAAAATATTCCTCAGTTGAAGACTCCATGATATCTGCTCCAGCTTCGTCTTCATAGTCATCATCGCTAAGATCGGAGTCGGTGCTGTCGATGATGATGTAGTCCCCGGGCGAATCTCCTTGGGTTCTTCGTCTTCTCCTCCTAGTGCGGGGTCTCCCAGGTATACTCCTATCTTTTTAACCAGGTCGTCATTCTTCTTCACTAGTACAACGATTTCCTCATAATCTTCACGTGTAGCCTTAAGTTCTTCCTCCAGTTCCATGATCCTTGTCATCGCCTTCTTCAGATCTATCATGCCTGCTCACATCTGATTCTCCTGGCGTCGAATGTGCTGGTTTAGTTCCTAGATGAAAGCTGCAATTGATCTATCCTTCGTAGTGCTAATCATCTCCCATTGCTCATCTCGGCGCCCACAGATCTGGTAGATAGTATCCTTAAGCTCCTTTTAGTAAACTTCTCCAATGCGTCCCATGGTGATGAGAGCTGCCATACTCTTTCCTAAACTCCAAGTTGGTGCATCAAAGGAAAACTCTATGGGTTTGGTGACTGGCGTGAAGGTTCTTCCTGGAACTTGAACTTGAATCATCCATCGCTCCTCTTCTCGTAAAGTGGCGTTGTAGGTCCCGGTGAAGCTTTGCATTCCTATGTTTAGGTACCTAGTGACTTCCTTAAAGTGTCATCCAAAAGGTGCTTCTTCATCCGATTGTGCAAACTTGTTCCTTGCATCCGCCATCCTAAAGAGTAGAAAATGGTGAGGAGTCAGAAATGAGGAGAGAATAGTGATCTATGGCTTTTAGGTTAGTGGCCGTGTCCTACACTCAGCGTGTGCTCTAATACCATCTTGTAGCGACCCGACCTCAAACGGTCAAGTCTCTGTGCTTCAGTGTCATCCCTGGATTGGTAATGCTGACACACACAGTACTCGAAGATTTATAACAGAGTAGCAATCACACACTTATTACATCGAATGTCTCCAAAGAGAACTTATTACAATAAGTATGGCTTAAGGCCATCTAATACGATAACAACGGAAGGCTTGGAAAATAAAGTGAGTCCATCAACTCCAACGGCATAGCTGAGCTGCACGACAACGACCTAACGAACCTTACTCCTCGTCTGAAAAGTCTGCAACATAATACGTTGCAGCCCAAAAACGGGTCAGCAGATGGAATATGCTTGCAAAGTAACACAGTAGAGCAAGAACAGAATAATGCTACTACTACATGCATATTTGGCTGGTGGAAAGCTCTATGGTTACAGTTTTGCGAAAAGCCAATTTTTTCCTACAACAAAGGGATAGATTTTAGTTTAAATATCATGGTAGTTGAAACATCATTGAGAAGGTTCCTCCAACTCAATCCCAATTAAGGTAATTATCAACCCAACAATATTAATTTAGAGTGATGAGATAGTTAAGATACTCCAAGTACTAGATACTCAAGATGTCCATAACCGGGGACACGACTAACCATGATCAGTTTGTACACTCTACAGAGGTTTGCGCACTTTTCCCCACAAGACTCGATCGCCTCCGTCAGATTTCTCACACTACATGGTGTTAGAGAAACGGATGACCGAGACATAGTCTTTCAGAAACATTAACTCTCTACTCCGGGCAGACCATACCAAACCTACAACCCACTACCTGCTGATCCACCTCTTCAAGAGCTTCACGTAACTTACTCAACTATGCTAGAGCCCATAATAGCTTGTGGCTGCACACGGAAGTTTCTAGCATGAATCATCTCAGTTCCCTTTGAGTCTGGGTGGCGGTCCATTGGAAGATCACACAGGTACTCTGGGATTTCCAAAAATACAGGCAACACTAGGTACTCCATGTGCCTGAATCCACCCAGATGTGTATTTAAGTTGCCACCTTAAGTTGAACCATTAATTAACAATCTCACATCTGTCATGGATTTCACTCACCCAAACCACGTCTACGAGCATAGCATAGCAATATAAGCAATTCGTAAGTAACTCCCAAGGGTTTAAATGTAACAGGGCAATAGGTTCTACCTCATCAACTACTTCCCAACCCACATGTTAATGTCATCCTAACCATGCAATGTTTGAGGATTGGAACTAATACATAAAAATTGGGTGATAAAGGGATATTATCAAAGTGTTGCTTGCCTTGCTGACAATCTGCGTAACCTAGAGACTCCAAATAACACGCTTCGCACTCCGGCAATTCTATCGCAAACAAACAATAGAATACATAAGCAATCAAGCAAAGAAGCACGGGTAATACAGTAGCAAAAGCTTGATCAAGATGGTTAAGTGGAAAGAGGGTCTCGAGATGAAGATCTAGGCGCTTGAATCGCCTGATTCCGACTAACGAGCGAAAAGATAAACTAGAACGAAAATCGGATCAAAATCGCGATCAGAAATAACCGCAGAAAAATCCTATAAAAGAAAACTGACGAACAGGCTAACGAACGAACATTCATTATCTATAACTAACGAGCGAAAACCGTTCATTAAACGAACGTACGGACGAACGTACTCTATAAAGAAAAACCGGGAAAAACCGGCGAACTGAAAAAAACGAACTAGGGTTTTCTTTAAAAAAACTGGATCAGTTTTCTTTTAAAAAAACCGGCGACTACCTCGTCGGTCCGGCGAGACACGGTGGCGACGACGAGGCGAGGCGGCGGCGGCGCGGCAAGGCGGCGGCGGCAGCGGCCGGCGGCAGCTACTGCGGGCGGGGCGAGGCGGCGGTGGCGGGTGGTGGTCGCGGGGGGGGGGTATATAAGGGGAGGGGGTGCCTTGGGGAGGGGGCAAAGAGGCGGCGGGGCGGAGTCCTAGCCGGACTCCGGTCCAGGGCAGCGTGGCGGCATCGGTCCCGTGAGGGAGACGACGTCGCAGGGGAGGTGGGCCGGCGGCTGGGCTTCGGCCCACTTAGCCACTGCGCATTTTTTTCTCTTTTTTTTAAAAAATAAATTCCGCTGAAACTAAAAAAATCCTAGAAAATAAAAATAAGAAATCTAAAAATGCCAAAACAAATTTTTCACCGTCCAAATGAAATATTTAGAACGAGATGAACATTTTCTTGGCCCTAAAATGCAATTTTGAAAACGTGCAATTTTTCTAATGCAAACAAAATTGCAAATAAAATCCTAATAAAAACAAATATTTATTTTAATATTTTTCCTCCAATATTTCATTTACTTTGGAGGAGTCATATTATCTCCTCTCATATATTTTAATATGAAATATTTTCGGAGAGAAGAATAATTAAAACCAAAATCCTCATTTCAGTATTTGATAAAATCAAATTTGAAAACCGGGGAAATCCCCAACTCTCTCCGAGGGTCCTTGCGCTGCTTAGGATTTCGAGGATCACGAGATGAAATGCAATAAAATATGATATGCAAGAATGATCTATGTATAACATTCCAAATTGAAAATTTGGGATGTTACAAGCGTCTTTCTCCAATTTTATTTTGTGCTGGCATAGAGTGGGACTAATGCCCTTAAGATCATCAAGAGTATATCCAATAGTAGCACGATGCTTCTTCAGAGTTTTCAATAATTTATTTTCCTCATGCTCTGAAAGGTTAGCACTAATAATAACAGGATATATCTCTTCTCATCAAGATAAGCGTATTTAAGAGTATCAGGTAAAGGTTTAAGCTCAAACACGGGATCACCCTTGGGTGGAGGAGGATCCCCTAGGATTTCAACAGGCAAGTTGTGTTTCAAAATAGGTCCCTGTTTAAAGAATACTTCATCTATTTCCCTTCTTTCATTCATAAACATATCATTTTCATGGTCTAGCAAATATTGTTCTAAAGGATCACTAGGAGGCATGGCAATAGAAGCAAGACCAATAATTTCATCTTTACTAGGCAATTCTCTATCATGGGGTTGTCTACGAAATTTAGCAAAAATTAAAATCATGAGACATATCCCCCAAACCAACAGTAACTACATCCTTTTTGCAGTCTATCTTAGCATTAACTGTATTCAAGAAGGGTCTACCAAATATAATGGGACAAAACTTATCTTGTGGGGAACCAAGAACAAGAAAATCAGCAGGATATTTGACTTTCCCACACAAGACTTCAACATCTCTAACAATCCCAACTAGTGAAATAGTGTCTCTATTGGCAAGCTTAATTTTAACATCAATTTCCTCTATCTAAGCAGGTGCAATATCATGCATAATTTCTTTGTATAAGGAATGAGGTATTGCACTTGCACTAGCACCCATATCACATAAGCCATGATAGCAATGATCTCCTATTTTAACAGAAACAACAGGCATGCCTACAACATGTCTATGCTTATTTTTAGTATCGGGTCTAGCAATTCTAGCAGCTTCATCACAAAAGTAAATAACATGCCCATCAATATTATCGGCCAAGAGATCTTTAACCATAGCAACACCAGGTTCAACTTTAATTTGCTCAGAGAGAGTAGGTGTTCTAGTATTACTCTTACGAACTACAGTTGAAGTTTTAGCATAATCCTTAATTCTAACAGGGAAAGGTGGTTTCTCAATATAAGCAATAGGAACAATAAGATCATTATAAGTGATAGTCTTTTCTTCAACTTTAATAGGTGCAACTACTTTTACTTCAATAGGAGGATTATATTTAAACCACTTCTCCTTAGGGAGATCAACATGAGTAGCAAAGGATTCACAGAAAGAAGCTACTATCTTAGAGTCAAGTGCATATTTAGTGCTAAATTCACGGAAAGCATCGGTATCCATAAAAGATTTAACACAATCAAACTTAGGTGTTATACCTAACTCCTTACCTTCATCGAGATCCCAATCTTCAGAGTTGCGTTTAATTCTTTCCAATAAATCCCATTTGAATTCAATAGTCTTCATCATAAAAGAGCCAGTACAAGTATCGAGCATGGAGCGATTATCGAGAGAAAGTCGAGCATAAAAATTTTGAATAATAATTTCTCTTGAGAGCTCACGATTGGGGCATGAATATAACATTGACTTAAGCCTCCCCCAAGCTTGAGCGATGCTTTCTCCTTCGCGAGGCCAAAAATTATATATATAACTAGCACAAATGCCCATGCGTTGCAACGCGAGAGATTGTTACACATCTCATGCCTCCACTTATTCCCCCTTCCTCGTCTCAGTCCGCCACATGTCCATGTGTTGGAACGGGAGAAAATTTCCTTGCACTCCTATGGTGCTATGCTTTTTTAATAAAAGATGGACAATTTGGTTGATGAAATCCTGATAGGTCATCGACACTTTTTCTTATGTTCAAGAGCGCTTCATATATTTTTCATAGCAAATGTGCAAGTGGGTTGCAACAGGAGAAACAAATGCTTGCATGCCCAACCCATCCAAGTTGTCAATTCTAATGTTTGCTACCATCACAAATGGTGGCCAACTTATACATCTATTCAACACCAATCTCTGTTCAACTTGATGCATGCATCCTCCCAAGTCCAAACTAAATCACCAATTACCAAAGTTGATGCATACATCGTTACGAAGTAAATCACCAATTACCGTGAAGTAGATGACAATGTAGTTAAACGAATAAACTTATAAGTAGTGAAGGAAGTCAAGGCCCTCCTGGTGAATGGGATGATGAACCTTATTAAAAATGTGTTAGCCACATTAAGGTTGTAGTAGGTCGACAACGCATGGCCTATTGGCTATGAATTTTGGAGTTCTTCTATGAAAGTTAGGGAAGTTACACAATAATGTGAACTGTTGATGAAATTTCAGTTCCCACGCAAAACCTGGAAACTTTGCGAGTGCAAATGTGATCTCGACGCTAGGTATGCGATTGACAGAACAAGCGAGATGGAGTTCCTAGTATTGAATAAGTCGTCCGTCGCCATCCATGATTCTGACCTCTATCTCGACGGTGTCAGCACGAATGGGTAGAGCCTCGGCCGTATTTGAAACAGGTATCCTGCACCATGGTCTCCTTAACATCCAACGTGATAGAGTCGAACAGTAGACACCTGTAATTTTTTGTCAAAAAAATCGAGTCCATATGTATTATATGTATACCTGGCCATGGGAAGCCCGGCCCGGCCAGCCCGGCCCGACCCGGCCCTGCACGACGCTGCTCCCGGGTCGGGCTCGGGCCTAGATTTTGAGCCCGATGGCCGGGCCAGGCCAGGCCCGTCGATTTTGCACTTTTCTGAAAGTCGGGCCGGGCTGGCCCGGAGCCCGACGGGCTTTTACGTGTTCGAGCCGGGCTCGGGCTCAGAAAACAGGCCCGATGGCCGAGCCGGGCCCGGGCCTGGGTTTTTTGTGTCGGGCTTGGCTAGGCCTAGCCCAAAGCCCGGCCCGGCCCGAGGTATGGCCAGGTATAGTGTGGTCTATTTTGTGGAAAACTATATGTGTTTTATCAATAATATGCAACAAAACCTTCATATTTATATTAAAAGTGAATAGTTAGTCTGTATATTTTCTCGAGAAGTGGTCCTAGAATTAACAAAATCAGAGTATGTACAGTATGAGAAAATCAAGTAACGTCGAGTGAAAAATCACATAATGCTGGTTCGAATCCTTCAAACTATGTCTCACAAATCCTCTTCCTTGTTAGTTAATTAATTAATTCACTAACTTAAAAAATTTCCCACTAATCGCTCCATGAATAGAGTGGCCGTTGTGCATCAGCCCATTTAATGGCATCATTTTCTCCCAGTAATCCCTCCTTCAATGGCGTGTCTGTTGTGCGTCAGCCAATTTAATTGTATAATTCGCTCTCGTTATTACTCTCAAGAAGCTTATTGATTTCAACTTGTACTCATATATAAATTGCTGAAATTATACCCAAAGAGGCGAGGTGGTACTATACAATACATGTGAAACTTGTCCTCTTTACGCAGGCATGACTTAGATCAGTTGGATCTACCTAAGGAAGACCCATGGTAGGTGGTGAGTTCGATACCTGACAGCAGTACCTATTTTTTGCCTGTTTCGTTGTTGGGCCACAACACAGGCTGCTTGTTTTAGACAATACGCAGGATGCTGATGGACGGCCAGAGGCCCAATCAGGTATGTGAGACAGAGAGCAAAAAGGCTGATCCGTTTTTCTCATCGTACTAAAATCCTATAACGAGTGACAAACGAAAACTTCCACAAGGAGACCTCAAATTAGTACCACCTCGTTTATATTACGATTTTGCCTATACAAATCGTAAAAGCGTATTGTGACATAAGAAGAAAGCGTATTGTGACGGTGAACCCACGGAGTCAATCTGTGCTTTATTATTAGGGAAAGATTATGATCACGATGAACAAGATGCATAGGATAAAACTTCTGATGAAATTCCAATTTCAATCGGTTGTAGTTCCATGATCCCATATCATCACATAGCCTAAACCATGTCAATGCCTTTTCCTTGAAAGATAAAGGGAATACCTTCTGCTTGATAACATCCTCAGGCATACCTGCAAGCTTAAATAATCCACAAACTTCATCCAGATAGATTAGGTGCAAATCGGGATGTAATGTTCCATCACTTGTGAAAGGATTAGCTAGCAGTTTCTCTATCATACCCAAAGGAATTTCAATGTAAACATTTTCAGTAGGTTCAGTAGATTGAGGAGCAACTCTTTGCTCTACTGGTCGGGGTGAAGATACCCCGAACAAGCCCCTCAAAGGATTATGTTCCATAGTAACAAGTGACAGTAAATTTCAGCACACTATATAAATGTTTCCTTACCAAATTCCACCTACCAAAGGCGCTTCACTCCCCAGCAACGGCGCCACAAAAGAGTCTTGATGACCCACAAGTGTAGGGGATCTCTTGTAGCCTTTTAGATAAGTAAGAGTGTCGAACCCAACGAGGAGTAGAAGGAAATGATAAGCGGTTTTCAGCAAGGTATTCTCTGCAAGCACTGAAATTATCGGTAATAGATGGTTTTGTGATAAGGTAATTGGTAACGGGTAACAAGTAATAAAAGTAAATAAGGTGCAGAAAGATGGCCCAATCCTTTTTGTAGCAAAGGACAAGCCTGGACAAACTCTTATATAAAGGAAAGAGCTCCCGAGGACACATGGGAATTATCATCAAGCTAGTTTTCATCACGTTCATATGATTCGCGTTTGGTACTTTGATAATTTGATATGTGGGTGGACCGGTGCTTGGGTACTATCCTTCCTTGGAAAATCATCCCACTTATGATTAACCCCTATTGCAAGCATCCGCAACTACAAAACAAGTATTAAGGTAAACCTAACCACAACATGAAACGTATGGATCTAAATCAGCCCCTTACAAAGCAACTTATAAACTAGGGTTTACGCTTCTGTCACTCTAGCAACCCATCATCTACTTATTACTTCCCAATACCTTCCTCTAGGCCCAAACAATGGTGAAGTGTCATGTACCTGACGTTCACATAACACCACTAGAGGAAAGACAACATACATCTCATGAAAATATCGAACGAATACCAAATTCACATGACTACTTATAGCAAGACTTCTCCCATGTCCTCAGGAACAAACGTAACTACTCACAAATCATATTCATGTTCATAATCAGAGGGGTATTAATATGCATAATGGATCTGAACATACGATCTTCCACCAAGTAAAGCAACTAGCATCAACTACAAGGAGCAATAAACACTACTAGCAACCCACAGGTACCAATATGAGATTTTGATACAAAGATTGGATACAAGAGATGAACTAGGGTTTGAGAGAGGCTGGTGCTGGTGAATATGTTGATGGATATTGACCCCCTCCTGATGAGAAGATCGATGATGATGACGGTGGTGATGATTTCCTCCTCCCGGAGGGAAGTTTCCCCAACGGAACAGCTCCGCGGGAGCCCTAGATTGGTTCCGCCAAGGTTCCTCCTTGTGGGGGTGGAGTTTCATCCCATGAGCTTGCTTATGATTTTTCTTCTCGGCGAAAGACTCCATAGAGCCAAAGATGGGCATCAGAGGGCTGCCAGGGGGCCCATGAGGCAGGGGGCACCCAGGGGGGTAGGACGCGCACCCCACCCTCGTGGACAGCGGGTGGCCCCCCCTCTGGTACTTCTTTCGCCCAATATTTTTTATATATTTTGAAACATGCTCCCATGAAGTTTCAGGACTTTTGGAGATGTGCAAAATAGGTCTCTAATATTTGCTCCTTTTCCAGCCTAGAATTCCAGCTGTCAGCATTCTCCCTATTCATGTAAACCTTGTAAAATAATAGAGAATAGGCATAAGTATTGTGACATAATGTGTAATAACAGCCCATAATGCAATAAATATCGATATAAAAGCATGATGCAAAATGGACGTATCAGTAACTACATAGGAGGATCGATCATCGTGTGTCCGAGAAAGGGAGAGACATAACTAGTGAGGTAAGTCGATCGGTGCGTGGGGAAAAGAATTATAGTCGGCCTACCTATATGTAGGGAGATCGGTACGTATAAATGCATGCATGCGTTAGAAGTAAATAAGGTCCAGAGAGACGGACAGGGGGAGAGGGTGCGGCTAGGAGGTGGTGTGAGAGGACTACTATGTCAAGGGGGGGGACTGTGCGAGTATGACATTGATGAAAAGAGGGGCAGGAGTGTGCACCTGCGTGGAACCGTATTGGACATAGGGGGGCATGGACAGTGAGAAGAGAAGAGGGGAAGTGTGTGTTTGTGGTAGGCACACTTGGCTACAGAGGTATATCGACCCATGTGTGCCGGAAAGAAGGAGCCGGGGGGCTACACACACCAAGGGTGAATGACCTAAAGATAAGTAACGAATGTGCGTGATGGAGGGGACGCTGAGGGAGGGTGAGAGGGGGTGAGCGTGTGCATGCACGATAGAAAGTTAGCGCTAGCTAGCTACAAAGAGAAGAGGATCGTGATGGTGTAAAAGACGAACAAAGATCACAATTCATTATAAAAAAAAGTGGATTCGAATATTTGAAGAAGATATCATAATGTAGAACCTTGATTATAATTTGGGATAATGTGTGGCCTTTGCATCTTAGGGATAAATACTTGTCATAATGTAGGGGGCGTGTAACATCCCAAATTTTCAATTTGGAATGTTATACATTAGGTCATCATTGCATATCATATTTTATTACATTTTGGCATGATCCTCGAAATCCTAAGCAACTCCAGGACCCTCGGAGAGAGAGTTGGGGACTTCACTGTTTCATATTTGAAATTTTATCAAAATATTGAAACAAGGATTTTTGGTTTTAATTATTTTTCTCCCCAAAAATATTTCATGTTAAAATATATGAGAGGAGATAATATGACTTCTCCAAAATAAATGAAATATTGGAGGAAAAATATTAAAATCAAATATTTGATTTTATCCGGATTTTATTGCTATTTTATTTGCATTAGAAAAATTGCACGTTTTCAAAAAATTACATTTTAGGGCCAAGAAAATGTTCATCTTGTTCTAAATATTTTATTTAGACGGTGAAATTTTGTTTTTGCATTTTTAGATTTTTATTTATTTTTCTAGGATTTATTCTCGGCGGAATTCTTAAAAAAAAACTTCTTCCATGCCCGACTAGGCCGAGGCCCAGCCGAGCCAGGCCACCGGCCCGCACCACGCCGCCGCCTCCCGTGCCCGAGTCTGGCCAGGACCCGGCCGCCGCGTCGTCGCCGCCCGGGACTCCGCGCCGCCCCCTCCCGCAAGCCACCCCCCATTATAAGTCGAGCACGGGGCCCCTCGGGACCCAAAGCCGCCGCCCCGCAGCGCCTCGCCGCCGCACCGCTGCCTCGCCGCCTCCCCGCCGCCCCGTCGCGGCAGCTGAGCCCCGCCGGAGCCGCCCCGCCTCGCCGGAGCCTCACCGGAGGTATACGCCGCCGTCACCGTCATTCGGTTTTATTTTAAAATCGGTTCGTTTTTTTTAAACCCTAGGTTTTTTTAATAGATCGGTTCGCCGGTTTTCTTGTTTTAATTACTTAGCGGACGTTTGTTCGTACGTTCGTTTTAACGAACAGTGTTCACTCGTTAGCCACAGACAGCGAACGTTCGTTCGTTAGCCTGTTCGTCACTTCTTCTTTTTCTCGGATTTTCCGTGATTATTTCCAATCGTGATTTCTGATCCAATTTTCATTTTAATTTCTCTTTTCGCCCGTTTATCGGAATCAGGCGATTCAAGCGCCTAGAGTTTCGTCTCGAAACCCTCTTTCCATTTAATCAACTTGAACAAGATTTTGATACAGTAAAATTTGACCTTAGTCCAGATTAGTAATCGGATCTTGTTTCTTTCATAGTTCGAGTTTCGTTGCTCCGTTTGATTTCATTCTTTTTGCAAACCGGAGTTCTTAAGTTGAACTTTCTGGTTAGATCTCTTATTTGAGTTTTACCCGTGCACCTTTACTTGATTGCTTATGTATGCTATTGTTTGTTTGCAACAGAGCACCCGTAGTGCGAAGCGTGCTACTACGAGTCTCTAGGTTTTGTGGATCATCAGCAAGGCAAGTAACACTTCGATCATATCCCTTTATCACCCAGTTTTTATGCATTAGTTTCAACCCTCAGACATTGCATGGTTAGGACTTGATAACATGTGGGATTGGGAAGTAGATGAGGTAGTACCTACTCACCTGTTCATTATCAAACCCTTGGGAGTTACTTCTACGTATTGCTTATATTGCCATGCTATGCTCGTAGATGTGGATTGGGTTTGAGTGAAACCATGACAGATGCGAGATTGTTAATTAATGGTTCAACTTAAGGTGGCAACTTTAATACACATCTGGGTGGATTGCTTGTCGGGCACCTGGAGAATCCAGTGTTGTCCTAGGATATGCCAGAGTACCCATGTGATAATCCTAAGGTCCGCCACCCAGGCTCAAAGGGAACTGAGATATTTCATGATAGAAACTTCCATGTGCAGCCACAAGATATTATGGGTTGTAGCATAGTTGATTAAGTTGCGTGAAGCTCTTGAAGAGGTAGACTAGCAGGTAGTGGTTTGTAGGTGGTATAGTCTATCCGGAGTAGAGAGTTAATGCTTCTAAAAGACTGTGTCTCGGTCATCCGTTTCTCAAACACCAGGTAGTGCGAGAAATCCAGTGGAGTAGATTGAGTCTTGTGGGGAAAAGTGTGCAAACCTCTGCAGAGTGTACAAACTAATCATGGTTAGCCGTGTCCCCAGTTATGGACATCTTGAGCATCTAGTACTTGGATTATCATATGTATCTCATCACTCTAAATTAATATTGTTGGGTTGATAATTACTTTTAGTGGGATTGAGTTGGAGGAACCTTCTCAATGATGTTTCAACTACCATGATAGTTAAATAAAATCTCTTCCTTTGTTGTAGGGAAAAATTGGCTTTTTGCAAAACTTTAACCATAGAGCTTTCCACCAGCCAAATATGCATATAGTGGTAGCATTATTCTGTTCTTGCTCTACTGTGTTACATTGCCGGCATATTCCATGTGCTGACCCGTTTTCGGGCTGCAACGTATTATGTTGCAGACTTTTTAGACAAGGAGTAAGGTTCGTTAGGTCGTTGCCGTACAGCTCAGCTGTTATCGTATTAGATGGCCTTAAGCCATATTTATTGTAATAAGTTCTCTGTTGAGACATTCGATGTAATAAGTGTGTGATTGTTACTCTATTATAAATCCTTCGAGTACTGTGTGTGTCAGCATTACCAATCCAGGGATGACACTGGAGCACAGAGATTTGACCGTTTGAGGTCGGGTCGCTGCAAGATGGTATCAGAGCACACGCTGAGTGTAGGACACGACTACTAAGCTAAAGCCCTAGATCACCACTCTCTTCTCATTTCTAATTCCTCTGCATTTTCTACTCTTTAGGATGGCGGACGCAAGGAACAAGTTTGCACAACTGGATGAAGACGCACCTTTTGGACGACACTTGAAGGAAGTCACTAAGTACCTGAACATTGAGATACCAAGCTTCACCGGGACTTACAACACCACTTTACCAGAAGAGGAGCGATGGATGATCCAAGTTCAAGTTCCAGGAAGGACATTCGCGCCAGTCACCTAACCCATAGAGTTTTCCTTTGATGCACCAACCTGGAGTCTAGGAAAGAGTATGGCAGCTCACATCACCATGGTACGCATTGGAGAAGTTTACCATAAGGAGCTTCAGGATACTATCTATCAGATTTGTGGGCGCCGAGATGAGCAATGGGAGATGATTAGCACCAGGAAGGATAGATCAATCGCCGCTTTCATCCAAGAGTTAAACCAGCACATTCGTCGCCAGGAGAACCAGATGTGCGCAGGCATGATAGATATGAAGAAGGCAATGACAAGGATCACAGAACTGGAGGAAGAACTCAAGGCTACTCGTGAAGATTATGAGGAGGAAATCGTCGTACTAGTGGAGAAGAATGATGATCTGGAAATGAAGCTAGGAGTATTCATGGGAGACCCCGCGCCAAGAGGTGAAGTCGAAGAACCCAAGGAGATTCGTTCTGAGGACTACATCATCATCGACGACACCGACTCAGACCCCGATGATAGCGATGATGACTATGAAGATGAAGCTGGAGCAGCCATCATGGAGTCTTCGATCGATCAATATTTCTAGTAGACCACCACATCAGTAGTAGTATTCCACCATGTATAAAGTATAGTCCAAGCACTTTTGTAACGATAGTTAGATCGATTGTATGCCTTGCTTGATTGATTGAGTGATATGATTGTGTTTGTCTCATGTGCATATGGGTAGTGTTTTACTCACCAGACCTCATTCTATTCTATTCTCTTCCCTCTAAACCCTCAGATGCCTCCGAGACGTGACCCCGGATTTACTTTCCCATTGGAGCTTGCTCAGTTGATCCAACAATAGAATACACTGATGCAGTTGTTAGCTCAGAATCAAGGCAACAACAACAACCCACCACCAGTTGACAACTTAGCCCGCTTTCTGAGGTTGCAACCGCCGGTGTTTTCCAGCAGCACCGAGCCGATAGTGGCAGATGATTGGCTCCGCAGGATTGGAAGGGATTTAACCACTATAGGTTGTACAGATGCTGAGAAGGTGTGTTTTGCCGCACATCAGTTGGATGGACCGGCAGCCTCATGGTGGGAGAATTACATAGTCACCTATCCTATAGCCACCGTTACATGGGATCAGTCTCAGCAAGCATTCTGCAGCACCCATGTCTCAATAGGAGCTATGAGCATGAAGAAGCGTGAGTTTTGCAACTTGCTCCAAGGGAACCGTACTCTTGGGCAGTACGTGGATGAATTTAGTAAGATGTCTTGTTATGCCCCTGACAATGTGGCCACAGATGCCGCAAAGCAGGAAAAGTTTATGGAAGGGCTGAACGATGAGATGAGCATGCAGTTGATGGTGGAAACATTTAACAACTACCAGGAGTTGGTAGACAAGGCTCTTATGATTGAAGGGAAGCAGCAGCAAATTGAGAGCCGCAAAAGGAAGTATGGACAATGAAGGTATAACTCAGGAGCTTAGCAGAAGCCTCGTCAAACCCTGAACTCAGGAGGACTTGTTCATAACCATGGAGGCCACACCCACAATGGAGGAAGTACCCATAATCATACTAGCCCAAGGAACGGGAATGGGAATGGAGCAAGCAGCAATCAGAACCGTTCCAATCCAGCGACACCCGCCAAGAGAGACCTAAGCCACGTTACTTGTTTCAAGTGCGGGAAGACTGGACATTATGCCACGGAGTGCCCAGAAGCGAAGAATGGAAACGGTAATGGGAGCGCTGGGAAGAAGCCTAATCCATTCAACAAAGGACAAGTGAACCACGTTAACGCGGAGGAGGTTGAAGGGCAGCCAGACGCAATTATTGGTAAGTTTTTGGTTAAGTCTTTTACCTCCCTTGTTCTTTTTGATACGGGTGCATCGCATTCATACATATCAAGGGGATTCGTGAATAAGTTTAAACTACCAACCCAAACCCTTAGGACCCCTCTGTTAGTAAGTTCACCTGGAGTAGAGTATATGGCTAGCTGATGGTGCGACCAGATACCCCTAACCATTGGTAGCCATGTTTTTTCGTCGGACCTAATAATTTTGGAGTCACAAGGATTGGATGTTATATTATGCATGGACTGGATGTCAAAGTATGGAGGAAGCATTGACTGTGCTAGTAAATCAATTTTTCTCACCACCCTTAGGGAAAAAGGATCAAGTATGTATCTAGACATGCGCCTAGGAGTATCCAAGTAAATACCCTCACGGGAGTTGTTCAGGAGGAAGTGCCTGGAGTGAAGGATTACCCAAATGTTTTTCCAGAGGAGTTACCAGGCATGCCACCGGATCGAGACATCGAGTTTTTGATAGAGCTATTGCCAGGTACTGGGCCAATATCAAAGAGACCCTACCGGATGCCCGCAAATGATCTAGAGGAGATTAAGAAGCAGATCAAGGAGTTATTGGACAAAGGTTACATCCGACGGAGTTCATCACCATGGGGAGCCCCAGTACTTTTGGTTGAGAAGAAGGATAAGTCTCTAAGGATGGTTGTTGATTATCGTGCATTGAATGAGGTGACGATCAAGAACAAATACCCACTGCTGATGATCAATGATATGTTTGACCAGTTGCGAGGAGATAAGGTGTTCTCAAAGATCGATCTGCGATCAGGATATCACCAGCTGAAGATCCGGGAAAAGGATACACCTAAAACCGCATTTACCACAAGGTACGGGTTATATGAGTATACGGTCATGTCATTTGGACTGACTAACGCCCCTGCCTATTTCATGAGCATGATGAACAAGGTGTTCATGGAATATTTGGATAAGTTTGTTGTGGTGTTCATTGATGATATAATGGTATACTCGAAGAATGAAGAGGAGCACAAAGAGCATTTGCGTTTAGTTCTTGAGAAACTCAGGGAACATCAGTTGTATGCCAAGTTCAGCAAATGTGAGTTTTGGTTGAAAGAAGTTGGATTCCTTGGACATGTTATATCACGAGAAGGTATAGTAGTAGACCCCACCAAGGTTCAGTCAGTCACTGAATGGTTGGCACCCACTTCAGTTAGCGAGATCCACAGTTTTCTTGGACTCATAGGATACTACCGGAGGTTCATTGAGAATGTTTCCAAGATTGCGAAGCCAATGACAGAGCTATTGAAGAAGGATATAAAATTTAAATGGATGGAAGAATGTGAAGCCAGTTTTCAGGAGTTAAAGAAATGTCTGACTATAGACCCAGTACTGATTCTGTCAGATATACGCAAGGATTTCCAAGTGTATTGCGACGCCTCTCGCTTATGACTTGGAGGATTACTTATGCAGGACGGAAGAGTTGTTTTGTATGCCTCGCGACAACTGAAATCGCATGAGTTAAACTATGCCACACATGACTTGGAGTTGGCAGCCGTAGTGCATGCGTTGAAGACTTGGAGACATTATCTTATTAGAAACCATTGCGATGTATACACTAACCATAAGAGTTTGAAGTACATTTTCACACAGAAGGAGCTGAACCTTAGCCAGAGGAGATGGTTGGAGCTTATAAAGGATTATGACATGAAGCTTCACTATCATCCAGGCAAGGCCAACGTCGTAGCAGACGCTTTGAGCCGGAAGAGTTATGCCAACACACTCATAAGCGCAGAATTGCCAAAGGAGTTGGCAGAGGATCTCAGGGAACTTCGATTGGAGATTGTCCCTAGAGGTTTTGTTGCAACAATGGAAGTTCAGTCTACATTCTTAGGAAAGATTCGAGAAGCTCAGAAGGATGACAAAGAAATCGCCGAGATAAAAGAGAGAATGAGCAAAGGAAAGGCCAAAGGTTTTCGTGAGGATGAACACGACACCTTGTGGTTTGAGGACCGTGTTTATGTGCCCAATACCACAGAGATCAGGAAGTTAATACTTTAGGAGGCTCATGACTGACCATACTCGATTCACCCCGGAAACGCCAAGATGTATGTGGATTTAAAGGAGCATTTCTGGTGGACTGGTATGAAGAAGGATATTGCCGAGTATGTAGCCGTGTGTGATGTATGTCAGAGAGTGAAGGCAAAACATCAAAAGCCAGTCGGATTGTTACAACCTATGCCGATACCCAAATAGAAGTGGGATAAGCTTGGCATGGATTTCATCATCGGATTGCCCAGGACCAAATTAGGATATGATTCTCTATGGGTAGTAGTTTATCGCTTGACCAAAGTAGCTCACTTTATTCCAGTGAAAACCACCTATATAAGTGCCAAGTTGGCAAAGATATACATGACCAGGATCGTATGTTTGCATGGAGTTCCGAGAACAATTGTATAAGATAGAGGAACCCAGTTTACCTCAAAGTTTTGGAATCAGTTGCATGAAACTTTGGGAACCAGACTGGAGTTCAGTACAACTTTTCACCCACAAACAGATGGACAGACCGAGAGAGTCAACCAGATCCTGGAGGATATGTTGAGAGCTTGTGCACTAGATTATGGATCTAGTTGGGATGACAACTTGCCCTACGCAGAGTTCTCGTACAACAACAGTTACCAAGCCAGTTTGAAGATGGCACCTTTTCGAAGCCTTGTACGGAAGGAGGTGCGGGACACCATTGTTGTGGGATGAAGTTGGAGACCGTCAGTTGTTTGGACCAGATTTGATTAAGGAATCAGAAGAGAAGGTTAAATTGATTAGAGATAGACTGAAGGTAGCTCAGTCCCGACAGAAGAGTTATGCAGATTCAAAACGCAAGGAGGTAGTCTATGAAATCGGAGATAGTGTATCTTCGAGTATCACCACTCCGAGGAGTTAAGCGCTTTGGAGTTAAGGGAAAGTTAGCGCCATGCTTTGTGGGACCATACAGAGTTTTGGAACGTATGGGAGAAGTTGCTTATAAATTGGAATTACCCGAAGGATTGTCAGGAGTTCACGATGTGTTCCACGTTTCTTAGTTGAAGAAGTGCCACGCAGAGATGGCTGACATTCCCGTGAGAGATACAGTACCGCTGGAAGCGATTCAGTTGGAAAATGATTTGACCTATGAGGAGAAGCTAGTCAGATTCTTGAGTTTGCCAGCCGAGTTACGCGCAGCAAGGTTATTAAGTTTTGCAAAGTTTAGTGGAGCCACCATACCGAGGACGAAGCCACCTGGGAACGAGAGGATGGTCTTCGCAAAGACCACCCACACCTATTTTCTAGCCAACCCGAATCTCGAGGGCGAGATTCATCTTAAGGGGGGTAGGTTTGTAACATCCCAAACTTTCAATTTGGAACGTTATGCATTAGGTCATCATTGCATATCATATTGTATTACATTTTGGCGTGATCCTCGAAATCCTAAGCAACTCAAGGACCCTCAGAGAGAGAGTTGGGGATTTCATTGTATCATATTTGAAATTTTATATATTGAAACGAGGATTTTTGGTTTTAATTAATTTTCTCCCCAAAAATATTTCATGTTAAAATATATGAGAGGAGATAATATGACTTATCCAAAAGAAATGAAATATTGGAGGAAAATATTAAAATCAAATATTTGATTTTATCCGGATTTTATTGCTATTTTATTTGCATTAGAAAAATTGCACGTTTTCAAAAAATTACATTTTAGGGCTAAGAAAATGTTCATCTTGTTCTAAATATTTTATTTAGACGGTGAAAATTTGTTTTGGCATTTTTAGATTTTTATTTATTCTCAGCGGAATTCTTTTAAAAAAAATTAATCCGCGCCCGTTTGGGCTGAGGCCCAGCCGAGCCAGGCCGCCGGCCCGCACCACGCCATCGCCTCCCATGCCCGAGTCCGGCCAGGACACGGTCGCCGCATCGTCGCCGCCCGGGACTCCGCCCCGCCCCCCTATAAGCCGAGCTCGGGGCCCCTCGGGACTCCAAGCCGCTGCCCTCCGCCACCACCTGCCGAAGTCGCCGCCGCAGCCGAGCCCCGCCGGAGCCGCCCCACCTCGCCGCAGCCTCGCCGGAGGTATACACCGCCGCCGCCGTCGTTCAGTTTTATTTTAAAACTGGTTCTTTTTTTTTTAAACCCTAGGTTTCGTTTTTTTAATAGATCAGTTCGCCGGTTTTCTCGGTTTAGTTACTTAGCGGGCATTCGTCCGTACGTTCGTTTTAACGAACGGTGTTCACTCGTTAGCCACAGACAACGAACGTTCGTTCGTTAGCCTGTTCGTCAGTTTTTCTTTTTCTCGGATTTTCTGCGATTATTTCCAATCGCGATTTCTGATCCCATTTTCGTTTTAGCTTGTCTTTTCACTCGTTTATCGGAATCAGGCGATTCAAGCGCCTAGAGTTTCGTCTCAAAACCCTCTTTCCATTTAACCAACTTGAACGAGATTTTGATACAGTAAAATTTGACCTTAGTCCAGATTAGTAATCGGATCTTGTTTCTTTCGCAGTTCGAGTTTTGTTGCTCCGTTTGATTTGATTCTTTTTGCAAACCGGAGTTCTTAAGTTGAACTTTCAGGTTAGATCTCTTATTTGAGTTTTACCCATGCACCTTTGCTTTATTGCTTATGTATGCTATTGTTTGTTTGCGATAGAGCACCCGGAGTGCGAAGCATGCTACTACGAGTCTCTAGGTTTTGTGGATCATCAGCAAGGCAAGTAACACTTTGATCATATCCCTAATCACCCAGTTTTTATGCATTAGTTTCAACCCTCAAAAATTGCATGGTTAGGACTTGATAACATGTGGGATTGGGAAGTAGATGAGGTAGTACCTACTCACCTATTCATTATCAAACCCTTGGGAATTACTTCTACGTATTGCTTATATTGCCATGCTATGCTCATAGAGGTGGATTGGGTTTGAGTGAAACCATGACAGGTGCGAGATTGTTAATTAATGGTTCAACTTAAGGTGGCAACTTTAATACACATCTGGGTGGATTGCTTGTCGGGCACTTAGAGAATCCAGTGTTGTCCTAGGATATCCCAGAGTACCCGTGTGATAATCCTAAGGTCCGCCACCTAGGATCAAAGGGAACTGAGATATTTCATGCTAGAAACTTCCGTGTGCTGCCACAAGCTATTATGGGCTCTAGCATAGTTGATTAAGTTGCGTGAAGCTCTTGTAGAGGTAGACTAGCAGGTAGTGAGTTGTAGGTGGTATAGTCTATCCGGAGTAGAGAGTTAATGCTTCTGAAAGACTTTGTCTCGGTCATCCATTTCTCAAACACCAGGTAGTGCGAGAAATCAAACGGAGGAGATCGAGTCTTGTGGGGAAAAGTGCGCAAACCTCTGCAGAGTGTACAAACTAATCATGGTTAGTCGTGTCCCCGGCTATGGACATCTTGAGTAGCTAGTGCTTGGATTATCATATGAATCTCATCACTCTAAATTAATATTGTTGGGTTGATAATTACTTTTAATGGGATTGAGTTGGAGGAACCTTCTCAATGATGTTTCAACTACCATGATAGTTAAATAAAATCTATTCCTTTGTTGTAGGGAAAAATTGGCTTTTTCGCAAAACTTTAACCATAGAGCTTTCCACTAGCCAAATATGCATATAGTGATAGCATTATTCTATTCTTGCTCTATTGTGTTACATTGCCAGCATATTCCATGTGCTGACCCGTTTTCGGGCTGCAACGTATTATGTTGTAGACTTTTCAGACAAGGAGTAAGGTTCGTTAGGTCGTTGCTATACAGCTCAGCTATGCCGTTGGAGTTAATGGACTCACTTTATCTTCCAAGACTTCCACTTTTATCATATTAGATGGCCTTATGCCATATTTATTGTAATAAGTTCTCTCTTGAGACATTCGATGTAATAAGTGTGTGATTGCTACTCTGTTATAAATCCTTCGAGTACTGGGTGTGTCAGCATTACCGATCCAGGGATGACACTGAAGCACAGAGACTTGACCGTTTGAGGTCGGGTCGCTACAGGGCGGGGCACTATACTTTGTGTGATAAACACGGTGTACATATGGAACATGGTTTAGATTGTGAATATCTAGTTAGTACATCAAATGTACTACTATTTGGAATCAACATCAAGTGTTTTCAAAAATTTGAATTCGAGTTCATATAGTACACATAGTTCATATCAATCTCTATAGTAATCATGTGGTGTGTTGTTAAGGTAATACACGAATGATGATTTAAGTTGGCAACAATCATGATTGTAGATTCTTATTCAAATAGATAAACAAATTCAAATTTAGTTCGAATTGCAGCGGTAGTATAGACATTTGGAATGCAGTAAAATGTTGGTATGAGTAAGTTGCATGCATTATACAGCCAGCAAAAAACTTTAATGGGACATAACATGGATTCATAGCTTTGAATGACATTTGTATAGTAAAACGGGACAAGACTCTCTCTTTGTGTGGTGTGAATAGTTTTATTTTTTTTTTGTTGAGGGAAGTGCGAATTGATTTGGTATGTACAATATTACACGTTAGGTTTGTCCCTAAAATTAAACCCGCGCCTTGTTATATCCCGAAAATTCAGATATCGTGCTCCCAGAACTCGCACCTTCACTACCCGCGCCTTGCTATCCCAAAATTACAACGCCCGTGAAAACACCCTCCAGCTGCCAAATCCCGACACGCGAAATCCCCCTTCTAACCCTGAGCCGAAAGGGCCGCTAGTTCAAATCAGTGGGAGTACTTTTGTAACACACCCTATATTTTGGACAAGTGTGTCCCTAAGTCATGGTTCCCCCCTCCCATCGCCTCCTTTTCGCCATTCGAAATCCCAGGCCGCCATAACCTCTCTGCTCCAGCCGCGAAACCCTGATAACCCACAAGTGTAGGGGATCGCAACAGTTTTCAAGGGTAGAGTATTGAACCGAAATTTATTGATTCGACACAAGGGGAGCCAAAGAATATTCTCAAGTATTAGCAGCTGAGTTGTCAATTTAACCACACCTGGAAACTTAATATCTGCAGCAAAGTGTTTAGTAGCAAGGTAATATGATAGTAGTGGTAACGGTAGCAAAAGGTAATGATAGCAAAAGTAATATTTTCGGTATTTTGTAGTGGTTGTAACAATAGCAACGGAAAAGTAAATAAGCAAAGAACAATATATGGGAATCTCGTAGGCAATGGATCAGTGATAGAGAATTATGCCGGATGCGGTTCATCATGTAACAGTCATAACCTAGGGTGACATGGAACTAGCTCCAATTCATCAATGTAATGTAGGCATGTATTCCAAATATAGTCATACGTGCTTATGGAAGAGAACTTGCATGACATCTTTTGTCCTACCCTCCCGTGGCAGTGGGGTCCTAGCAGAAACTAAGGGATATTAAGGCCTCCTTTTAATAGAGTACCGGACCAAAGCATTAACACATAGTGAATACATGAACTCCTCAAACTACGGTCATCACCAGGAGTGGTCCCGATTATTGTCACTTCGGCGTTGCCGGATCATAACACATAGTAGGTGACTATAGACTTGCAAGATAGGATCAAGAACTCTCATATATTGATGAAAACATAATAGGTTCAGATCTGAAATCATGGCACTCGGGCCCTAGTGACAAGCATTAAGCATAGCAAAGTCATAGCAACATCAATCTCAGAACATAGTGGATACTAGGGATCAAACCCTAACAAAACTAACTCGATTACATGATAAATCCCATCCAACCCATCACGGTCCAGCAAGCCTATGATGGAATTACTCACGCACGGCGGTGAGCATCATGAAATTGGTGATGGAGGATGGTTGATGATGACGATGGCGATGGATTCCCCTCTCCAGAGCCCTAAACGGACTCCAGATCAGCCCTCCCGAGAGATTTTAGGGCTTGGCGGTGGCTCCGTATCGTAAAACGCGATGAATCCTTCTCTCTGATTTTTTTCTCCCCGAAAGCAAATATATAGAGTTGGAGTTGAGGTCGGAGGAGCTCCAGGGGGCCCACGAGGTAGGGGGGCGCCCCCCCCCCCCCACACCCTCATGGCTAGGGTGTGGGCCCCCTGGTCTTCATCTTTTGCAAGGATTTTTTATTATATCCAAAAAGATGTTCCGTGAAGTTTGAGGTCATTCCGAGAACTTTTGTTTCTCCACATAAATAACACTATGGCAATTCTGCTGAAAACAGCGTCAGTCTGGGTTAGTTCCATTCAAATCATGCAAGTTAGAGTCCAAAACAAGGGCAAAAGTGTTTGGAAAAGTAGATACGATGGAGACATATCAACTCCCCCAAGCTTAAACCTTTGCTTGTTCTCAAGCAATTCAATTAACAAACTGAAAGTGGTAAAGAAAAACTTTTACAAACTTTGTTTGCTCTTGTTGTTGTAAATGTGTAAAGCCAGCATTCAAGTTTTCAGCAAAGATTATGAACTAACCATATTCACAATAACGCATAGGTCTCATGTTTACTCATATCAATGGCATAATCAACTAGCGAGCAATAATAATAAATCTCGGATGACAACACTTTCTCAAAACAATCATAATATGATATAATAAGATGGTATCTCGCTAGCCTTTCTGAGACCGCAAAAGATAAATGCAGAGCACCTTTAAAGATCAAGGACTGACTAGACACTGTAATTCATGGTAAAAGAGATCCAGTCAAGTCATACTCAATGTAAACTAACAGTAATGAATTCAAATGACAGTGGTGCTCTCCAACTGGTGCTTTTTAATAAGAGGATGATGACTCAACATGAAAGTAAATAGATAGGCCCTTCGCAGAGGGAAGCAGGGATTTGTAGAGGTGCCAGAGCTCGGTTTTGAAATAGAGGTGAATAATATTTTGAACGGTATACTTTCATTGTCAACATAACAACCAAGATATGGCGATATCTTCCATGCTACACACATTATAGGCGGTTCCCAAACAGAATGGTAAAGTTTATACTCCCCCTCCACCAACAAGCATCAATCCATGGCTTTCTCAAAACAACGAGTGCCTCCAACTAACAAGAGTCCCAGGGGGTTTGTTTGTAATTATTTTGATTTAGTTTGCATAAAGCATGGGACTGAGCATCCCGGTGACCAGCCATTTTCTCGTGAGTGAGGAGTGGAGTCCACTCCTCTTGAGAATAACCCGCCTAACATGGAAGATACGGACAGCCCTAGTTGATACATGAGCCATTCGAGCATACAAAACAGAATGTTTATTTGAAGGTTTAGAGTTTGGCACATACAAATTTACTTGGAACGACAGGTAGATACCATATATAGGTAGGTATGGTGGACTCATATGGAATAACTTTGGGGTTTAAGGGATTGGATGCACAAGCAGTATTCCTGCTTAGTACACGTGAAGGCTAGAAAAATACTGGGAAGCGACCAGCTAGAGAGCGACAACAGTCATGAACATGCATTAAAATTAATCAACACCGAATGCAAGCATGGGTAGGATATAGTTCACCATGAACATAAATATCGTGAAGGCTATGTTGATTTTGTTTCAACTACATGCGTGAACATGTTCCAAGTCAAGTCACTTAAATCATTCAGACGAGGATACCACCCTATCATACCACATCACAACCATTTTAATAGCATGTTCGCACGCAAGGTAAACCATTATAAGCTCCTAGCTAATCAAGCATGGCACAAGAAACTATGATCTGTAGTTGTCATTGCAAACATGTTTATTCATAATAGGGTGAATCAAGAATGATGAACTAATAATATTTACAAAAACAAGAGAGGTCGAGTTCATACCAGCTTTTCTCATCTCAGTCAGTCCATCATATATTGTCATAATTGCCTTTCACTTGCACGACCGAGCGATGTGAATAATAATACTAGTGCACGTGCATTGGACTAAGCTGGAATTTGCAAGCATTCAATAAATAGGAGAAGACAAGGCAATATAGGCTCTTTTGTCAGATCAACAATAATGCATATAAGATCCACTTCAACAATTCAATTATGTTCTTCTCCTATCGACCCCCAAAGAAAAGAAAAGAAATAAAACTATTTGCACGGGAAAGCTCCCAACAAGCAAAAGAAGAACAGGAAATATTTTTGGGTTTTCTTTTTAATTACTACTACAAGCATGGAAAGTCAACTAATTAAAAGCTACAACTATATTTTTTTGGTTTTTATTAAGGTTTATCAAACACACAAGAAGAAAGCATATAAAGGAAAATAAACTAGCATGTATATTACAATGAAAAAGTATGAGCACCGACATCTAGCAATGAGTGTGTGATCATAAATGTAATGTTGGTGAGAAATACGTACTCCCCCAAGCTTAGGCTTTTGGCCTAAGTTGGTTTATTGCCACGGATGGCCTGGCGGATATCCATAGTTGTAGCTGGGGTCGTACTACGAAGAAGAAGACTCTAATTGCCACTGGTTGGCAATCATCTCCGGATCCCACTGGTAATTAGACTGTCGTGGAGGATCAACTTGTGGTTCCGACTCTGGCTCTATGGCTGATGTAAGGTTCCGGTAGGCGTGAATAGCCTCTAACGGATCAAGGTACTTGCGTGCAGATAAATCAAACAAGGAAGGAGCAGGCAGGGTAATCGTCTCAAGCTGATGTTTATCAAAGAACAATTTGTATTTAAGCTCCCCTTCCCTATTCTTAACAATAAAATCGTGTGCCACCATACTCTTATAATGTAAATAAACATGAGGCAACAATTTTTCTTCCTTCTCATAATGCCTAATAGGTATGTTAAAATGTGTAGCTAGGCGTGAAGCATAGATGCCTCCAAAGATGGGGCCCTTTGTACGGTTCAGACTTAACCGTTTAGCAATAATACTGCCCATACTAACAGAGTTATCACAGAATAAACCGTGGAACAATATAATAATATCAGGAACACTAAGGTTTCCACATTTTCTGCGACCAATTAAGCAATGACTAGCAAATATTGCAAAGTAGAGTAAAACATGAAAATGTATGCTAGTGATTTGTGCATCAGAAACCTTCCTCGTTTCCCCTATAGTGATGGTATCAATAAACAAATCCACATCGCCGCGATGTGGTTCCTCTACTGTGCCCTCGAAAGGGATCAAACAAACCCGACAAAAATCATAAAGTGACATCTCCTTATGCTCATCATATAAATAAAACTCCACCGTAGGTGTTGAGCTCCTAGCATGGAAATGAAAGTTTTGCACAAACATATTGGTGAGTAAGAGATATTGTTCGCGTTGGTCATGGAGGAAGGCGGTGAGGCCTGCATTCTCAACCAATTCATAAAAATCATCATAAATCCCGGCTGCTCTCAAGAAATCATCGGAAGGCCATTCACACAGGCGAACCATCATGGTGCGAGGCAGATTATATTTGGGCCTCTCTGATTTTTCATTTTGCTTTTCCTTCGAGCTTCGGCTCGATGAGCCCCTCAAAAATCTCGTCATTATTTTCTGAAAAATTCTGAAATTTTTAGTAACTTCAAAATAAAAGTGAACCAAACTCAACAATATTTATAGCAACTACTCCTACAAGTGCCTAGAGCCTATATCATGCATCAAAACCACTTGGAACCATATAAATTTGACATGCAAGCTCAAGAACATGGTCACCTAGGCAGCATAAATTTGCAATGAATAAAGCACTAGAACAAAAACTAATTGGACCAATGGAGGAGTCACATACCAAGGAACAATCTCCCCAAGCAGTTCTGTGAGAGGTGCTTTGAGCAAGGAGATCGAAAATCGCAGCAAAATGAGCTAGAACTCGTGCTTGAGCTGGATATTGGTGTTTGTGGGAGGAAGAAGAAGTGTGTGGGTGCAGGAATAAGTGGAGGAGGGCCACCGTGGGCCCATGAGGCAAGGGGGGCGCCCAGGCGGGTAGGGCGCGCCCTCAACCCTCGTGGCCAGGTGGATGCCCCCGGTGTTGTGTTCTCAGTGCCAAATATTCTCAAATATTCCAGAAAAAATCATATTTAAATTTCAGGGCATTTAGAGAACTTTTATTTTCGGGGTATTTTTATATTGCATGGATAATTTAGATAACAGACAGAAAATACTATTTTTATTTTATTTAATATGAATAACAGAAAGTAAAAGGAGGGTACAGAAGGTTGTGCCTTCTAGTTTCATCCATCTCATGCTCATCAAAAGGGATCCACTAACAAGGTTGATCAGGTCTTGTTAACAAACTCGTTCTGAATAACATGGAACCAGAGAAATTTCGAATAACACTATGTTACCTCAACGGGGATATGCACATCCCCAATAATAAGAATATCATATTTCTTCTTGACAGTAGGAAGAGGAAATTCAAAAACTCCAAATATAATCGATGGAATTTTTCCAATAGAGTTGATACTATGAACTTGAGGTTGTTTCCTCGGAAAGTGTACTGTATGCTCATTACCATTAACATGAAAAGTGAAATTGCCTTTGTTGCAATCAATAACAGCCCCTGCAGTATTCAAAAAGGGTCTTCCAAGAATAATAGACATACTATCGTCCTCGGGAATATCAAGAATAACAAAGTCCGTTAAAATAGTAACGTTTGCAACCACAACAGGCACATCCTCACAGATACCGACAGGTATAGCAGTTGATTTATCAGCCATTTGCAAAGATATTTAAGTAGGTGTCGACTTATTCAAATCAAGTCTACGATATAAAGATAGAGGCATAACACTAACACCGGCTCCAAGATCACATAAAGCAGTTTTAACATAGTTTCTTTTGATGGAGCATGGTATAGTGGGTACTCCTGGATCTCCAAGTTTCTTTGGTATTCCACCTTTAAAAGTATAATTAGCAAGCATGGTGGAAATTTCAGCTTCTGATATCTTTCTTTTATTTGTAACAATATTTGTCATGTACTTAGCATAAGGATTCATTTTAAGCATATCAGTTAATCGCATACGCAAAAAGATAGGTCTATTCATTTCAGCAAAGCGCTTAAAATCCTCATCATCCTTTTTCTTGGATGGTTTGGGAGGAAAAGGCATTGGTTTCTGAACCCATGGTTCTCTTTCTTTACCGTTTTTCCTAGCAACAAAGTCTCTCTTATCATAACGTTGATTCTTTGATTGTGGGTTATCAAGATCAACAGCAGGTTCAATTTCTATATCATTATCATTGCTAGGTTGGGCATCAATATGAACATTATCATTAACATTATCACTAGTTTCAGGTTCATTACGAGATTGTGTTTCAGCATCAGAAATAGAAATATCATTTGGATTCTCAGGTGTTTCAGCAATAGGTCACTAGAAGCATGCAAAGTCCTATCATTTTTCTTTTTCTTCCTTTTAGAAGGACTAGGCGCATCTATATTATTTCTCTGAGAATCTTGCTCAATTCTCTTAGGGTGGCGTTCAGGATACAGAGGATCCTGAGTCCTTCTACCAGTTCTAGTAGCCACTCTAACAACATAATCATTATTCTTACTATTCAAATCATTGAGCAAATCATTTTGAGCCTTAAGTGCTTGTTCTACTTGAGTGGTAACCATAGAAGCATGTTTACTAATAAGTTTAAGTTCACCTTTGACATTAGCCATATAATCACCCAAGTGTTCAAGCATATTTGAATTGTATTTCAATTGTTTACCAAAATAAGCATTAAAATCTTCTTGCTTCACCATAAAATTATCAAACTGATCTAAGCATTGGCTAGCAAACTTAGTGAGAGGGATTTCAGCTTTATCATATCTATAGAGAGAGTTTACCTTTACTACCTGCGTCGGGTTATCAAGACCATGTATTTCTTCAATAGGTAATGGATTAAGATCATATGTTTCTTCAATAGGCGGTAAATTAAGACCGTGTATTTCTTTAATAGGAGGTAAATTCTTAACATCTTCAGCTTTAATACCTTTCTCTTTCATAGATTTCTTTGCCTCTTGCATATCTTCAGGACTGAGAAATAGAACACCTCTTTTCTTCGGAGTTGGTTTAGGAATAGGCTCAGGAGCTGGCTCAGGAAGTGTCCAATTATTTTCATTTGTCAACATATTATTCAATAGAATTTCAGCTTCATCCAGTGTTCTTTCCCTGAAAATAGAACCAGCACAACTATCCAGGTAATCTCTGGAAGTATCAGTTAGTCCATTATAAAAATATCAAGTATTTCATTTTTCTTAAGAGGATGATCAGGCAAAGCATTAAGTAATTGGAGAAGCCTCCCCCAAGCTTTGGGAGACTCTCTTCTTCAATTTGCACAAAATTATATATATCACTCAAAGCAGCTTGTTTCTTATGAGCAGGGAAATATTTAGCAGAGAAGTAATAAATCATATCCTGGGGACTATGCACACAACCAGGATCCAGAGAATTAAACCATATCTTAGCATCACCCTTTAATGAGAACAGAAATATTTTAAGGATATAAAAGTAACGACTTCTCTCATCATTAGTGAATAGGGTGGCTATATCATTTAATTTATTAAGATGTGCCACAATAGTTCAGATTCACAATGATGAAAAGGATCAAATTCAACCAAAGTAATTGTATCAGGATCAACAGAGCATTCATAGTCCTTATCAGTAACATCGATAGGTGAAGTAGCAAAAGCAGGGTCAGGTTTCATTCTAGCATTAAGAGATTGCTGCTTCCATTTAGCTAATAACCTCTTGAGCTCGTATCTATCTTTGCAAGCTAAAATAGCTAAAGCAACTTCTTTTTCCAAAACATAACCCTCAAGAATAACAGGCGATTCATATTTATTAGGGGGAGAGTCTTCATCATCACTTTCATCAATGTTATCAGTTTCAATAATTTCATTCTCTCTAACCCTAGCAAGTTGTTCATCAAGAAATTCACCCAAGTGGCACACTAGTATCAAGCATAGAAGTAGTTTCATCATAAGTATCATGCATGGCGGAAGTGGCATCATCAATAACATGCGACATATCAGAATGAATAGCAGAAGTAGGTTTAGGTGTCGCAAGCTTACTCAAAACAGAAGGTGAATCAAGTGCAGAGCTAGATGGCTGTTCCTTACCTCCCCTCGTAGTTGAGGGATAAATCTTGGTTTTTGGATCTCTCAAGTTCTTCGTAATGATAAGCAGATATAAATCCCAAGTGACTCAAAGAATAGAGCTATGCTCCCCGGCAACGGCGCCAGAAAATAGTCTTGATAGCCCACAAGAGTAGGGGATCACAATAGTTTTCGAGGGTAGAGTATTCAACCCAAATTTATTGATTCGACACAAGGGGAGCCAAAAAATATTCTCAAGTATTAGCAGCTGAGTTGTCAATTCAACCACACCTGGAAACTTAATATCTGCAGCAAAGTGTTTAGTAGCAAGGTAATATGATAGTAGTGGTAACAGCAGCAAAAGGTAATGATAGCAAAATTATGTTTTTGGTATTTTGTAGTGGTTATAACAATATCAACGTAAAAGTAAATAAGCAAAGAACAATACATGGGAAGCTCGTAGGCAATGGATCGGTGATAGAGAATTATGCCGGATGCGGTTCATCATGTAACAGTCATAACCTAGGGTGACACAGAACTAGCTCCAATTCATCAATGTAATATAGGCATGTATTCCGAATATAGTCATACGTGCTTATGGAAAAGAACTTGCATGACATCTTTTGTCCTACCCTCCCATGGCAGCGGGGTCCTAGCGGAAACTAAGGGATATTAAGGCCTCCATTTAATAGAGTACCGGACCAAAGCATTAACACATAGTGAGTACATGAACTCCTCAAACCACGGTCATCACCGGGAGTGGTCCCGATTATTGTCACTTCGGGGTTGCCGGATCATAACACATAGTAGGTGACTATAGACTTGCAAGATAGGATCAAGAACTCTCATATATTGATAAAAACATAATAGGTTTAGATCTAAAATCATGGCACTCGGGCCCTAAGCATTAAGCATAGCAAAGTCATAGCAACATCAATCTCAGAACATAGTGGATACTAGGGATCAAACCCTAACAAAACTAACTCGATTACATGATAAATCTCATCCAACCCATCACCGTCCAGTAAGCCTACGATGGTATTACTCACGCACGACGGTGAGCATCATCAAATTGGTGATGGAGGATGGTTGATGATGACGATGGCGACGAATTCCCCTCTCAGGAGCCCCGAACGGACTCCACATCAGCCCTCCCGAGAGGTTTTAGGGCTTGGCGGCGGCTCCATATCGTAAAACGTGATGAATCCTTCTCTCTGATTTTTTTCACCCCGAAAGCAAATATATAGAGTTGGAGTTGAGGTCGGAGGAGCTCCAGGGGGCCCACGAGGTAGGGGGTGCGCCCCCCACCCTCGTGGCTAGGGTGTGGGCCCCCTGGTGTGCAAGGATTTTTTTTATTATTTCGAAAAAGGCGTTCCGTAAAGTTTCAGCTCATTCTGAGAACTTTTGTTTCTGCACATAAATAACACTATGGCAATTCTACTGAAGACATCGTTAGTCCGGGTTAGTTCCATTCAAATCATGCAAGTTAGAGTCCAAAACAAGGGCAAAAGTGTTTGGAAAAGTAGATACGATGGAGACGTATCAAACCCCACCCACCTCCGTCCTCCACCTCACCACTGCCCAGCCAGAGCCTCTTCCCGATGATGTCGTCCACCGCAACAGCTTGAGTCCCTCATCTACCTCCCCAGATGACGTTCTGTCGTCCATCTCATTGTCCTGCCGGTTTTGCTGCCCCGTCCTCCACCTCCAAGGAGCTGCTCTGACGGTCGCCTCATCTATCGCGGCTGCTCCATCCCCATGGTGCCACCTTCACCTGCTCCATCGGAACAACAACATCCTCACCGACTCCTCGGACGAAGCTAATGCCTACTCGGCGCCACCAAAGAGGTTGTACACTCATCGCATCACACCTTCTCCTTAACTCGACCTCCCGGCGCCGACGATGCTTCATCCTGCACCCCATGGTGCGGCTACCTCGAAGTCGGCGCCACAGGCGAATCTCCACGACGGCTCTCCCCCAGTGTGAGGCCCCTTTGGCGACGGCGACCATACCAGCCGGATCTACTGCTGCTGCTTTGGCTCTCGCTCACTCGCTTGCACTACTGCTACTGGTTCGTGTAGCGACCCGATCCCAATGGACCGTAGTCTCTGTGCTTAAGTGTCATCCCTGGATCGGTATTGCTGACACACCGTACTCAAGGATTTATTGCAGAGTTCAATCACACACTTATTACAACGAGTGTCTCAATAGACTAATTATTACAATAATATGGCTAAAGGCCATCTAAATAAGGTAACTGCAGAAGCTTTGAAGATAACTGAGTCCATCCAACTCCACGGCAAAACTGAGTGCATGACAACGACCTATCGCACCTTACTCTTCATCTGAAAACTCTGCAACATGATATGTTGCAGCCGTGTAGGTCAGCACATGGAATATGCTGGCAAGATAACAGTATAGAGCAATGAACAAATAACAACTATCACTACATGCATATTTGGCTGGTGGAGGCTCTGTGGTTATCATTTGCATAAAACTATTTTTTCCCTACAACAAAGGAATATGTTTTATTTAATTACAAAGTTTGATGACATTATTGAGAAGGTACCCCCAACTCAATCCCAAATTAACATTTATAACTCAACAAATTCATTAATTAAAGTGATGAGATCAAAACAATAATTCAAGCACCAGATACACAAGATGTCCATAACCGGGGACACCGCTAACCATGATTAGTTTATACACTCTACAGAGGTTTGCACACTTTCCCCCACAAGACTCGATCTCCTCCGTTGTATTTCTCGCACTGCATGATGTTTGATAAACGGATGACCGAGACATAGTCTTTCCACTACAAAAAAAGACACATCCATGAAATTTTGGGCCGAACGAAAAAAATTATGTCATACTTATGACACTTCTATGACAATAATTGTGACAAAACCCGGTATCATCATAGATGTGGTGGGGTCCTACTTCTATGACAAAAAATCATGATAGAAAATGGGCTTTTCGTCCTGGGCGGGCCGGAGACGCAGCTGCATGACATTCTTTGGGCCGTCCATGATGGAAAAAACTGTAGTAGAAGCGAGGGCGAGGAAAATATCGGGGTGTTCCCGGTTATGGTGGGTGGTCGGGGCCAAGCGATGCGTTTTTCTCTTGTACACGCACACGCGTGGGTGTGAGGCGTTGGGCTCTAACTAAACCCGAGCGAGGTGTTGGGCTCTAACTGAACCCGAGCGATTGCACTCCAGGCTACGCGTTACTAAACCCGAGCGGTCGATCGATGGCTGTTAACTGAACCCGATCGAGCAATTCCTTCGCTACTACTACTAACTGAAGTCGATCGATGCCGCCTCTAGATGAACAGTGAGCGTTGCTGGGGGGTTTGGATGAACAGTTCACGGTGGGGGTGGATGAACAGGACCCCGTGGTTTTGCCTCTGGATGAACAGGACCCCGATAGATCGAGTCGGTTGGGACTGGATGAACAGTAGCCGGTGGAGTAGCGCGCAGTGGAGGCTGGATGAATAGGAGCCTGTGGATGAACAATCGCAGGTGGAGGCTGGAGGAGGTCGACAGTGCATGAACAGTAGCCCGTGGAGGCTGGAGGGGGTCGACACTGGAGATGAACAGTATCATGTGGAGTCCCATTTTGGGGTACGCCACACCCCTCCCGATGAACAGGACCCCCGTTTCGACCGTAGAGCTCCAACACAAGTCTGTTTCCTCTGTTTTGCGGTATGCCACACCCCTCCCGATCAACATGACCCCTCTTGCGACCGTAGGAGGTCCGTTTCCTCCGTTTTGCGATACGCCAGACTCCTCCCGATGAACAGGATCCCATTTCGAACGTGGCTGGTCGAACACAAGGTTGTTTCCTCCGTTCTGCGGTACGCCAGGCCTCGTTTCCATCGGTTGTTCCGTCCAAGCCCTCCCGATGAACACGACGACGCATTCCGTCCTGACCCAGCCGGTTGGCTCCCCATGAACACGACGACGCTATTTCTCCGTTTCGACCCAGCCATGTACGCAAGCCCTGGCCGTACGTATGCACGAATAGGCGTTCGAGACCCTGCCCGTATGTATGTATGTGGCCGTATTTTCTTTCTTGCACACTGGCCGCTGTATGTACGTGTACATGCTACGTGTGCGCCTCTACTATGACACGTGCGCGCCTGTACATCGACCAGTATGTACGTACACTTTCGCGACCAGAGTGACAACGCCACGTATGCTTCGACCAGGTGGGCAGGCACTTCCTTGCGTGCGAAGATGTAGCTGGTGGGTCCCAGCAGTCAGGGGGAGAATCGTTTTTTTGCCCGGACACACTTCTTTGCATGCAAAGATGAAGCTGGTAGGTCCTAGCAATCAGGGGGAAACGTTTTTCCGCAAAGTACAGTTGCCCGTCTGGTGGGTCCCTGCAGTCAGGCGGAGGAATAATTATTTTGCGCGTAATAAGGATGCACTTCCTTGCGGCCGCCGTGGATCCAGCTGTCAGCCTCTCCACGTACAGTACTCTTCCGATGGAAGTCGTTCCTTGACCACGTTGACCACGCCGCGCCGAGAGCACCAGGGTGGTGGAAGACAGCGAGGCTTATGAAGGGGACGACGCGGAGCCGGGGAAGACGCGGTAGTGGAAGCCCGCGCGGAAAGGAGTATGAGGGTTCACTGGTTCGGCTGCGGTGTGAGGCTGCCGTCGCTACAGGGCCTGGCCAGTGGTGGGAATAGTAGGGGCGGTGAGGCCTCTGCGGCACCACAGCCGTCCACGGGAGGCAGGACCATGCGGCACGATTGGCGCTGCTTTGGTCGGTTGGAGCAAGAAGACCAGAGGTTGAAGAAGCACTACGGCCATTGGATGGACATCGTACGGTCACTGAAGGTAGAATCGTTCATATTGACTAAGTTGACAAAGCACTCCGTCCCCGTCAATTTAGTAGGCCCACAAGTTAGCCTCCCACCAAGGTGGGTCCCAACTAGCAGGGAGAGTATTCATTTTTTTTGTGCGTAATAAGGAGGCACCTCCGGTGGGTCCGAGCTGACAGCGGGGGGAATTTTTTTCGCGAAATACGTTGGCCCGTCTGGTGGGTCCCAGCAGTCAGGTAGGAAACATTTTTTTCACCAAATACGGTGGCCCGTCCGGTGGGGCCCTGCTGTCAGGTGGAGGAATAATTATTTTCCACGTAATAAGGAGGCACTTCCTTGCGGCTGTCGTGGACCCAGCTATCAGCCTTTCCATGTACAGTACTCTTCCGATGGAACTCGTTCCTTGACCACGTTGACCACACCACGCCGAGAGGACCATGGCGGTGGACGATGGCGAGGCCTAGGAAGGGGACGGCGCGGAGCCAGGGAAGACGCGGTAGTGGATGCTGTAAGTGCATCTAGTGCCACCCCTAGTTGGTTTTGGAGTATTGACGACAAACCTAGTTGAGGGACTAATGTGTTTGTGAGAATTGCAGGAAAACACAGGTAGAAGTCCCTCATTGATTCGGTTTTACTACCAAAGATGACCCCTAAAAATGTACGAAGACGTTGAAGACAAAGGTGGTATATGAAGATATTCACAATGAAGACTATGACAAAGGAAGACACGTTATGAAGCCTATGGAGCTCGAAGACTTAGATCTTTCGTAGTTCCTTTTCTTTTGTGTTGAGTCATAGGAACCACCGTACTGTTAAGTGGGGTCCAGGAGAACCAGTCAGAATGACTGAAGTGATGCCTAAATCAAAAACATATGTCTTCGAGCGAAGACAATGAGAGCGAATCTTGTCCAGAGCCGGACAAGTCAGCTTTGCTTGTAGCCCAAGTAAAGTTGCCATGAGAGTTTGAAATCTGACCGTTACGACACATGTCAGTTCCTTAGTGACCCAGGGTCATTTCGGACAAATCAGGTCGGGTTGCCAAGTGGCTATAAATAGCCCACCTCCACAACCATAAACGGTTGGCTGCTCAGATTTCAGTGCACGGCTTTTGTCGTTTGAGAGCAACCCACCTCGAAGCCTTTGAGAGAAAATTCCTAGTAAGGAGAAAAGCCCTAACCACCCAGAGCCAGAGCAAATTGGGCATTACTTAGGTCTTCTTGTCTGTGTGATCTGAAGACTTATTACACTTGAGGACTGTGAATCCTCCAGACGGTTAGGCGTCGCGTTCAGAGCATCCAAGAGACATTGTGGATTGCCAGTGAATGAAGTTTGTGAAGGTTTGGGAGTCTACCTTGAAGACTTACCAGAGTGATTGGGTGAGGACTAAGTGACCTTAGCTCAAGGAGAATACGGTGAGGACTTGGTGTCCTGAACTGTGTGTTCAGGACTGGGTGTCCGGGACTGTGTGTCCTAAGGTTTAAATACCTAGCCGCTCCAACCAGACATATAGTTGTCACAGCAACTGGAACTGGTCCAACATATCATTGTATTCAACGAGTAACTGGTTTCATCTTCACTTCCTTTTCTTACTGTTACTCATTGAGAAGACATTGCATGCTTGCTTTATCTTTTGTCTTCACAACATGAATGTATGATCTGTTGGCTTCATAACTTCTTCCTACCTGATCCTTATTACACTGCAGCTGTTTGTCGTCGTGCTTTCACTCTATTGAATACTTGACCATGGCTGGCCTAGTGTAATCTAACTTCCGCTGCATAGTAATAGGCATAATCTTCGCTATTTGTCTTCATAACTTCCACGTTTTGAAGACTTTCATAAAAATCGCCTATTCACCCTCCCCCTCTAGTCGATATAACGCACTTTCAATTGGTATCAGAGCAAGGTGCTCCCTTGTTCTGTGTGATTCGGTTTAACCACCTGGAGTTTTAGCTATGTCGACTGCAGGGATAATCAAAGTCTCCGCTGCGTGCCCCGTCTTCGATGGAACTAAATATCCCTACTGGAAGAATAAGATGCGCATGCATCTTGAAGCCATTGACGTCGACCTATGGTATGTCGTCGAGAACGGTGTTTCCAAGGCTGGAGAAGGTGTCACTGCTACTGATGTCAAGAAGTTCACTCAACTGGACTCTACTGCCAAAAATATCATCTGTAGTCATCTGACAAAAGGACAGTATGGCCGTGTGAGTGCTTTGAAGACATCCAAGCTGGTCTGGGACTGGCTCTCCAAGGTCAATCAAGGTGTCTCAACCCAGAGAGATCAAAGAATCAGTGTTCTTCGCAACCTCTTCAACCGCTTCAAGCGAAATGACAATGAGAATGTCCAGCACACATTTGACCGGCTCACTGACATCACAAATGAGCTTCAAGCCCTCGGCGCCACAGAGATCACCAAACATGAAATCGCCAAGACGCTGCTGAGATCACTTGATAGTTCGTTTGACATCCTGGCCCTGATGATTCAAGAACGTCCTGATTTCAAGACACTCGATCCGTCTGACATACTTGAGAGGCTCAACACACATGAGTTTCAGCTTTCTGAGAAAAGAGATATCTATGGTCCAAACTATGGGCGAACTCGTGCCTTGAAGGCAAAAGCTGTTTGCTCATCTGAAGAAGAATCTGACTGCAGTTCTGATGATCCCGAAGACATTGGAAGAGAACTTGCAATGCTAGTGAAGAAGTTCCAAAAATTCACCAAGAAGAAAGGCTTCAGAAAATCTTCACGATCAAGCTCAAGGAATGATGAAGCTTCTGCTCATGACTACAAGAAGAAAACATGTCACAAGTGCAAGAAAACTGGACACTTCACCTCTGAGTGTCCACAGTGGGACAATGAGAACAGAAGGAAGAAGAAGAGCAAGGAATATGATTCTGACGACAAGCAGAAGAAGAAATACTCAAAGTCTTCTTCCAAGTCTTCCTCAAAGTCTTCATCACGCAAGAAGAGCTCATCTGGCAAGGCACGTGCATTTGTTGGGAAGGAAATGGATTCAGAGGAGGAGTCTGCATCTGAGGAGGCAGAGGTGGAGTTTGAGGAGGAGTCTGATTCTGGCATTGCGAGTCTGGCTACAGCATACGTCGCCAAGTCCATCTTCAACACTGAAGACAATGACTGCATCACCGACACCGACGCAAATGACAAGAACGACTCCACTCCTACATACTGCTTCATGGCACGCGGTGCCAAGGTAAACACATGCACTACTCGCTATCAAACATCTAGTGACGATGACTCTGACTGTGACTCAAAACCCAGCTACAAAACACTTGCTAAAATTGCAACTGAACAACAAAAAGCTATGGAACATATTCAAAAACTGTTAGACAGAAGCGATGATCTGTTGGGTGCTGAAATGACTCAATCCGAATCCTTAATTGAAGACATAAAAAACCTTCACGTTAAGTATCAGGAACTTGAAGATCGTCTTGATACTCTCTCAACAACTCATGAAAAGCTTTCCTATGATTATCTTCAAAGGAAGCAAGAACTTGAGAAATTGAGAACGGCTCATGAAGATCTTCAAAAGGAAAACGAGTCACTTCGCGCCGAACAGATCAGTCCCGCTCAGGAAGGATTTGAACCACCATGTCTTAAATGCATTGAGCGTGATAATGCTACTTCTGTCGCTGAATGTTCCACTGCTACTGCTGGTCCAATATCTTCAACTGTTGATGTGATAACTAACCCCTCTGCTGAGGATACCACTGCTATTGCTGATGAGAATGCTAGGTTGAAGACATTGCTTGAAACAGGGATGTACAAAAGTCTTAAAGGACATCAGACATTATGTGATGTCCTCAAGAAGCAGATTTTGAACCGAAACCCCAGGAAAGAGGGTGTTGGGTTCATGAGGAAAATAAATGCAGATGGCTCTTACTGGAAACCTGAGCAGTACCCCAAAACCACATGGGTTACTGCAAAGGAACCTTCAGCAGATCCATCCAATTTATCTGGCTTCACTTGTGCTAACCCCATTATCATTGATGAACCCTTTGATGCAAACAATAAACTGTTTAAGAATCAGAATGGTGAAGTGTTTGCCAGGTACATTGGTACTAACTGCAGGAATGAACCGCCTATGAAGAAGATCTGGGTTCCGAAAAAGTGTCTGGAAAATCTTCCTGTGAATGTCTTCATGACACCTCACTTGAAGAAGACAAACCTCAGACCAAAGGCTTCATACGGTCCAAAGGCTTCATACAAACAGAGGACTCACCTGAGTCACACTAACGCAAATGTTTTGCAGGGAAACCATACTCAGGCATACGAATATGAGAGCGGTTCTTCGAACCGTCATGTTCATATGACCAAAAATTATTCTGCTTATTCCTATGAGTATTATTGTCCACCTGCTAGACTGTTTGCTAAGGCTTCAAAGCCAAAATTCTCAGATGCTGCACTTAGACTTATAGCTTCTAAGCCACCCTTGAAGATGTGGGTGGTTAAGAAAGCTTAACTCTCTTTTGCAGGGAAATGTCTCCAGCACAAAAATAAAATCTTCTGATGCTATAGCTGGGGACCTTAAAAATCTTGTTGGGCGCAAGATAAAATGCCCGAATGGCATCATTATGTACTTCGTTCCTGAATCGCATGCTACTCTCCCTATTAGTCCTAATCTGGATCTAAGTTTTCATAACCCACTGGTTCGTCAAATGTTTTTGCTTCACAATTCTCTTCGTGAAGCCTATCCCCCTAACTGCACTGTAGGGTACGACACCAGCGACTTCAAAGTCTTCAGAATGGATTATTGACAGTGGGTGTACAAATCACATGACTGGCAAAAGAAGCCTTCTTATGGACTCAACCTTACGTCCATCCGACAAGAGCCACATCACATTTGCTGACACTGGTAAAAGTAAGGTATTGGGTCTAGGTAGAGTTGCAATCTCAAAGGATCAACACATGGATAAAGTCATGCTTGTTGAAGCCCTTGGCTTCAACTTAATGTCTGTCTCAATGCTTTGCGATTTGAACATAATCGTAATGTTTGGAAAATATCATTGCCTAGTACTAATGGAATCTGACAAGTCTCTAGTGTTTGAAGGGTATCGGAAAGGTGATCTGTACGTGGTAGATTTCTCAGCAGGACCACAACTTGCAGTATGTCTTCTTGCAAAAGCTTCAGAATGCTGGCTTTGGCATCGAAGGCTTGGGCATGCTGGCATGAGGAACCTCCACACTCTTGGGAAGAAGAAGCATGTCATAGGCATCGAGGGCGTCAAGTTCAAGAAAGATCACTTATGTGGTGCCTGTGAAGCAGGGAAGATGACAAGAGCAAAACATCCTTCGAAGACAATCATGACTACTACTCAACCCTTCGAACTGCTCCACATGGATCTTTTCGGTCCCACTCACTACTCAACTTTTACTACCACTGCTTGCCTCTATGGCTTCGTGATTGTTGATGATTACTCTAGATATACTTGGGTGCACATAATCCTTTACAAGACTGAAGTGCAGGATGTCTTCAGACGCTTCGCAAATCGAGCTATGAACAATTTTGGCGCCAAGATAAAGCACATCAGAAGTGACAATGGCACTGAATTCAAGAACACTGGCCTTGATACATATCTTGATACCTTGGGCATCACACATGAATTCTCAGCTCCGTACATGCCACAGCAAAATGACGTCGTCGAATGCAAGAACAGAACACTCATTGAAATGGCCAGAACAATGCTAGATGAATACAAGACTCCAAGAAAATTCTGGACTGAAGCCATTGACACTGCATGCCATACAATCAATTGCGTTTATCTTCACAAGCTTCTGTACAAGACATCTTATGAACTCCTAACTGGCAAGAAGCCAAATGTCAGTTACTTCGGAGTATTTGGAGCAAGGTGCTGGATCAAGGACCCACACCACACCTCAAAGTTTGCACCAAAAGCACATGAGGGGTTTATGCTAGGATATGGAAAGGATTCACACTCCTACAGAGTCTTCAATCTCTTCCATTACAAAGTGGTTGAAACAGTGGATGTGTAGTTTGATGAGACAAATGGTTCACAAAGAGAGCAACTGCCAAATGTGCTAGATCAAGTTCCAGCTAATGATTCAATCAAGCTTATGGGAACTGGAGAGATTATACCTTCTGAAGCTCATCCTGAAGAAGAACTTATCATCTCAGCACCTGATCAACATGAAGACAATGCTCAGCCTGAAGACATTCCTCCCAATAACAACACAAATCAGCAAGAGCAAAGTCTTCGCCCTGTACATCCTCGTGTTACAAATGAAGTGCAGATTGACAGAATAATTGACAGCATCAATGCACCTGGTCCACTCACTCATTCAAAGGCAACTCAACTAGCAAATTTCTGTGGGCACTTCGCATTCGTATCAATATCAGAACCCAAGAAAGTTGAAGAAGCCTTCATGGAACCTGAATGGATTCAAGCTATGCAAGAAGAGCTTCAACTGTTTGAGCTGAATAATGTATGGGAACTGGTTAAGCGTCCTGATCCACGGAAGCACAACATAATAGGCACCAAGTGGATATACCGCAACAAGCAAGATGAGCATGGTCAAGTTGTCAGAAACAAAGCCCGTCTCGTTGCTCAAGGATACACTCAAGTGGAGGGCATTGACTTCGATGAAACATTTGCTCCTGTGGCAAGGCTTGAAGCTATACGCATACTGCTGGGTTATGCAAATCATCATAACATACTTCTATATCAAATGGATGTGAAAAGTGCCTTTCTCAATGGCAGGATTGAAGAAGAAGTGTATGTTGCACAACCACCTGGCTTTGAAAATCCAAAACACCCTGACATGGTATACAAGCTCAACAAGGCACTGTATGGCCTCAAACAAACCCCTAGGGCCTGGTATGACACACTCAAATACTTCCTGAAGAGCAAAGGCTTCATACCTGGTTCCCTGGATCCCACTCTTTTCACGAAGACATATGATGGTGAACTGTTTGTGTGCCAAATCTATGTGGATGACATTATCTTCGGCTGCACCAATCAGAAGTACAGTGAAGAGTTTGGATATATGATGCAAGAGCAATATCAGATGTCCATGATGGGGGAGCTGAAGTTCTTCCTTGGTCTTCAAATACGACAACAACGCAATGGCATCTTCATATCTCAAGAGAAGTATCTCAAAGATTGCCTGAAGAAGTTCGGTATGCAAGACTGCAAAGGCTTCACAACACCAATGCCAGCCAAACATCATCTAGGTCCTGACGACAATGGTAAAGAGTTCGATCAAAAGGTATACCGCTCCATGATTGGTTCTTTGCTTTATTTATGTGCATCTAGGCCAGATATTATGCTTAGTGTTTGCATGTGTGCTCGATTTCAAGCGGCACCAAAGGAGTCGCATCACTTAGCTGTGAAGCGAATTCTTCGATATTTGGCTCACACCCCAACTCTAGGATTATGGTATCCAAAGGGCTCAGAGTTTGATTTGGTTGGATTTTCGGATGCTGATTATGCTGGTGACAAGGTTGATCGCAAGTCTACATCAGGCACATGTCACTTTCTGGGACGATCACTTGTATGTTGGTCTTCAAAGAAGCAGAACTGTGTATCTCTTTCCACTGCTGAATCTGAATACATTGCTGCTGGATCTTGCTGCGCTCAGCTTCTGTGGATGAAGCAAACACTCAAGGACTATGGCATTCATCTGAAGCAAGTGCCACTTTACTACGACAACGAAAGCGCCATCAAGATTGCCAGCAACCCAGTTCAGCACTCGAAGACAAAGCACATTGAAATTCATCATCACTTTCTCAGAGATCATGTTGTGAAGGATGATATTGATATCATACACGTCAACACTGAAGAGCAATTGGCGGATATCTTCACCAAGCCCTTGGATGAGAAGAGATTTTGCAAGTTACGGTGTGAGCTAAATATTTTGGAATCCTCAAATGTCCTGTGATCAGGCACACATCCTAACACTTATGCATATTGATGACTTAGATGTGCAACACACAAAGTAAAGTATATCTTCATTCAATGAAGACATACATTCTAACTGTGAATACATTAATGTGGAATTTGACTTCGGAGCGCCACGATAATTGTGCACCGTGTCTGGGTCTAATACTTCCTATACGGTGGGTAACGCCACCACCAAACGTTCTATTTTGAAGTGTTTCACTTATGGCGTTACCTTGCAATATCTTCACATTTGGTTGTCTTCACATTTGGTTTGGCTTCGAACATGTTTTCATGATTATCTTCACTATGTTGCTTGTATAGATATATATATATGCTGGTGTTCTGTCCTCTACAGCATTCACTTATAGCTATGTCTTCTTGGTTGAACCTTTTGAACTAAGTGAATGTGATCGGACCCTAATCTATCGATGCTTTCTATCTCAAATTCTATCTCTCCAAGTCATATGCATTCTATTGAAACTGTCGAATGTCTTCACTGCGTCCTTGTCAGCTGAGGATATAGAGACAACCACAAAGTCCGTTTTTAATGCTCATTCCTCCACATAAAATCCGGAGAAGCAGGAACGACCACCCGACAATTTAGGCGTGCGTAGGACGTGGAACAAACCCCAAACATCCGCTAACTGGCCACGCGTTCCTCAAATGCGAACCGACAGGGGCACCTGTGTAATAGCACAGTGCCGCCCCTACGCCTATAAGTTCACACTTACCGCAGTCATTATCTCCTTCTTCCACCCTCGCACGAACCCTAGCGCCACCGCTAGCACTCGACGACGCCGGAGACGAAGCGCTTCGCTACCGCAACCTCTCCAACGCCGTCCTCACACTGACCGCGGACATCGTCCTCTCCGCCGTCATCGTAGGTGTTTTCCGTCGCCAAGTTAGGGCACGGAGGACTGAACTGCTCGGCATCAAATCCCTTCCGTCTAGCAGTTCTAGTGTGGTAAATAAAACTTCTTTTTACAGCCCCTTTGATCTCATGGTTCTGTCACTTTCTACCATAAGAAGTTTCTCTTCACACTAGTTAGATCTCTCGCTGCATCTCATAACATGCCTAGTATATTCACTTGTGCTTCATAAAGTAGTTGGATTCCTCACTTGTACTGATCTGTGGGTTCGTACAAATCTGGAACCAACTTCTTATCTATGAGTGAATGTCTTCGCACGATGAGGTCAATGTCTTCTAAACTGATTAATCTTCAAAAACTTCTGAGAATGCATATGACCTCTTCCCCTTCCCTCGCACCTTAATGCTGTCACAGGTACATGTCCATGGGAGAATCCTTCGGTTCTCATAGTCTACATTCATTTGCAGAATTCCTACAGCATCACATAAACTCTCCTGAAGCCAGTTCCTGTTGGTCCAGAAAAAAGAAAGCCTTTGAAGCCTTTGAAAGTTTTGAAGCCTTTCAAGTTAAAGTTTATGGCTTCAGAAGCAGCAGCAAGGAAGGGGGGCAGACAGAGACATGAGGGAACTTCCAAAGATCTGCCTGAAGACTTGGCAGAAATGTACAAAACAGATCCAGAAGAGAGCTATGGGTAGCGCAAGACCCGAATCCAATGGATTCGACGCTATTGGGCAGAACAGTGGTTCAAATACCGCTTCGTCACTCAGGAGTATGCAGAGAAATATGCCATCAAGAGGCCATGGGGGGATATCCGTTTCAAGAACCTCTTACCCAGAACCAAAGATGAAGCCATTGCGCAAGGCTTCTACCCATGCATGGTCCGAGGACCACAGCCTGATGATGCGCATCCGTCATCACTCCTCTGGTGTCGTGACGACAATCTCTTCAAGTGCAACTTCCAGTTTGCCCAAAAGTCGGCGAAGCTAAACAAGAAGAAATTCGGGTTAGACTTCAACCCTGGTCCCTCCTCACCAAGGGAAGATGGCACACGCGACGCCGAACCCAATATCATCGGCCCTTTTGCCAATCTTGAGGGCCTGATCACTCACATCTTAGTACAAGGGGCTGCCGTGAATGACCCTCCAGCTGACTCTGAGTCTGATGAAGCTCCTGCTATGCCGAAGCCAAAGCAGACGAAGAAACCAAAAGCTTCAAAGCCGGCCCCTGCCTCAAAAATCTCAAGGCGAAGCCTTTGAAAACTGCACCACCTGAAGTCAATGTGCAGTCTGAAGACGTATCCCGCGTCTCCAAGCCCCAGAAGGAAAAGGAGCCCTAGCAACAAACAGGCAAAGAGCTCACTGTTGCTGCCATTCTGCGCAGTGAAGCCATTGATCTATCAAGCGATGAAGATCTGGGAGATGACGCTCTAGAGCAGCTTATCAAAAGCAAAGAAGAAGCTGAAATCTTTAACAATCTGCCTCTCTTTGATGTCGCCATCATCCACAGCTTCATCGATGAATGGTTTGACTCACCAGTCATAAGCTTCAATGATCTGCAGCTGCCACTTGGCCTCAGTGTCGCCTTCCAAGGCGCAATTGCTTCAGAACTGGCCATTGCTCAGTGCATTGTTGAGCTGAAGGAGAAAATTGATCACGAAAAGGCTCGGTTCAACAAGCACATGGCCAGCCTCAGCATGCAGGAAGTGAGGAGCTTCAAAATCATGTTGCATGAGCTCAAAGAAAACTTTCTGAAGAAGCGTGCTGAAGCTCAGGGCTCGCGTGAAAGGATGAAGTCTTTGGCAGACAAATGTGTTCAGGCCTACAACGAGGCTGAAAAGTGCAAGGCACTTGGGCGTCCTGGCATCGACCCCAAGATGGCCGCGAAGAAGAAGAAGAAGCCAGCTGTGAATGAACCAAAGGCACCTAGGCAAGAAGCGGTTCAAATTGTCTTCCCCATTGCAATGACTGGCTCGAAGCCAAAGAGCCGGTCAACATCTTCAGAGCTAAAGAAGACAAGAACTGCAGAGGCTGAAGCCAGAAAAAGGAAGAGCACTGAAGCCTCTCCTATTGCCCCCAGCAAAAAGAAGCGCAAGATCAAGAAATCTCGGGCTGCTCCCACAGAGCCCTTGATGGTTGAACCTCTCTCTGTCCTTCACCCCAATGCAGAAAGAAGACTGACAGTTCATGAGCCTACTCCCACGGAGGCTCCTGAAGCTGAAGACATACCAGTAGCCGACCCAATAGCTGCTGAAGACATTGGTCATCAAGACAATGTACAAGATGATGCAGCCCTTCCTCAGCTTGAAACAAGCGAACTCATCAGTATTGGCCGTCCTCTGACGCCAATGGCACAAGATGAGTCATGGACGTATCGCCCTCAGGAGGAAGAAGACTTTGAGGTTCAGCCCACTCCGACCCCACAAGCGTCGTCTGCGTTCCATAGGCTTCGCAACGGTCCACGGCCTCAAGTCCATACTGCAGAAATTCCGGCTGCATCAGCCGAAGATAATGAAGAAGCACCACCAGAACCCACTTCCCCGCTCCATCAAGATGCAGTTCTCCATGAGAACGTGCCTGAGGTTGTCCCTCCAACTACACAAGCGGAGGAAGAAAATGTTGCGGCTCCCACCACAAACACTGAAGCCAATGTGGAGCCCGCCCCACCAAATGCTTCGGCGGACATCGAAGCTACCAAGCCAGACACTTCTGTTCCTGAGTCTGCTATAGGTCCTCAATTCGATTATCATATTGAGCACATACCTCATGTCCAGAAGCCAGTCCCAAGGCTTCCAAGGTTTCTAGGTCCTGCATCAGCACCTGGTTCCTTTGACATCAATAGCTTCAAGGCAGACAATACATTTTTCAATAGCTCCAAGAACCCCTATTCAAGGGAAAGGATTGTATCAGACAGGTTCTGGAGCTATTCTCAGCGCAGCTATTACTCATGCATCTTATACAACCAAGGTCGCATCTTTCCCCACAAGCGCCTTGAGGTTGAAGCCATTGCTGGTCTGCCATGTCTTGAGGAAGCCTTGGATTGCTTCAGGCAAGTGGGTCTGCTTCCGTTTGTCACAAATGAAGAGCACTGGAATGAAGAGCTTCTGCTTCAGTTCTATGCCACCCTCCACATTAAAGGATACAACAGAGATCCGAAGACTTGGGTCCTGGAGTGGATGACCGGAAATGTCCATCATGAAGCCAATGCATTCGATATCATTGAGCTCACCGGCCTGCCCACTCCTGGCGTATACTACGAGGAAGGATGTCAACTACATGCTGAAGCTATTGAGAGCATATTCCAAAGGACTGAACCAAATATGAGTCAGATGCTCTCAATGATGAAGCCATTGCCTCAGGATGCACCCTATCCAACTGAGTTCTTCGTTGAAGACCTAGAGTACCTGCCCAGGACCATATATCACATCATCCGGCGGACTCTCTGGACCATTAAGGGACACTCACCACATGCCAAGATCGAGGGTGCAATGAAGACTATGATATTCTGTATCCTTCATGGCAAATAGTTCAACGCACAGGATTTCTTCATACGCCAACTTGCAGCGTCAGGCTCAGAATTATTTGGTTTGAAGTTCTATGCTCCTTGGGTGATGAGGCTAATCAAACTGCACTCTGCGATCTCGTATCAGCCCTCTGCCCGAAACCATCGGATCTTCTTGCCGGATGTGGATACCTCTACTGAAGCAATATACCCTGAGCCTGCCAAACAACCGATAAGTCTTCAGAATGCAGAACACCAGAGCTTCACGCAGAATGTTGAAGGTGTTGAAGCCATATCCAGGGTATATCCGTTGGATGGCACTACACGTGCACCAGCATCTACTGAAGCCACAGACAACACAAATGCTCCAAGACCCAAGAAGCGTGCTCGTGTCCTCACTAACCGAGAGCTTCTTGTGGCCCTTCACCAAAAGCAAGATAGGCATCACGACTGGCTAAAGCGTCAGATGAAGAGCCTCTTGGTGGATGTCAATCGTCTTCGAAACCTAGCCACCAAGAATGCTTTTGTCACTCATGAGACGTGTCGTCGTACATGGAAAGGGCTCTCAATGATATGCACTGAAGCTAAACTTGAAGAGGATGGCTTCACAGAGCGCTTCAAATTTGACACCACACCTCCGAGAAGGGTTGTGATGCGCAACACACCGTCACTTGAAGACTCTGAGTTTTCTTCATCTGCTGCCACAGTTACTGCAAGGATCATTGATGAAGACGACGATGCTACATCACCACCATCTGCTTCAGCACATCCAAGTTCTGCACCGCCAAACAACTCCACCGACCCTGCTGCGCCTGGGAACGCGTAGAAAACTCTATGTCTTCAAACCTTTTTGGTCATTACTGACAAAAGGGGGAGAAGCATATGATGTTTATAGTCTTCAAGCGGGAACATATGGGCGGGTGCCTTATGTTTTGTTATAGTTTGCCTCGTGTTTACAACTCTTGCTTTTACTTTATTTGGTTCTTTGAGTTGTAAACACTAAAACTTGATGGTCGTCTGCTACTTGTTTGCCACTCTGTTTGCGAAGATAAATTCCGCATGTGCGACGATAAATTCCGCACTTATCTCATTCTGCAAACGTCCATTTTCCATTATGCATGTCATTGTCTTCATATACTTTCACATGCATAGTGGATTGTCATCATAAGCTGAAGAGGATCTCCTCAAGTACAACCTGCCATGTGCATTTTCATTCCAAAAGCAAATTAACCTATATGCACATCTTCAGGGGGAGCCTTTGCAACTTATGATGACAATTCCCTACCCTTTGCAACTTATGATGACACGTTATGAAGCCTATGGAGCTCGAAGACTTAGATCTTTCGTAGTTCCTTTTCTTTTGTGTTGAGTCATAGGAACCACCGTACTGTTAAGTGGGGTCCAGGAGAACCAGTCAGAATGACTGAAGTGATGCCTAAATCAAAAACCTATGTCTTCGAGCGAAGACAATGAGAGCGAATCTTGTCCAGAGCCGGACAAGTCAGCTTTGCTTGTAGCCCAAGTAAAGTTGCCATGAGAGTTTGAAATCTGATCATTGCGACACGTGTCAGTTCCTTAGTGACCCAGGGTCATTTCGGACAAATCAGGTCGGGTTGCCAAGTGGCTATAAATAGCCCACCTCCACAACCATAAACGGTTGGCTGCTCAGATTTCAGTGCACGGCTTTTGTCGTTTGAGAGCAACCCACCTCGAAGCCTTTGAGAGAAAATTCCTAGTAAGGAGAAAAGCCCTAACCACCCAGAGCCAGAGCAAATTGGGCATCACTTAGGTCTTCTTATCTGTGTGATCTGAAGACTTATTACACTTGAGGACGGTGAATCCTCCAGACAGTTAGGCGTCGCGTTCAGAGCATCCAAGAGACATTGTGGATTGCCAGTGAATGAAGTTTGTGAAGGTTTGGGAGTCTACCTTGAAGACTTACCAGAGTGATTGGGCGAGGACTAAGTGACCTTAGCTCAAGGAGAATACGGTGAGGACTTGGTGTCCTGAACTGTGTGTTCAGGACTGGGTGTCCGGGACTGTGTGTCCTAAGGTTTAAATACCTAGCCGCTCCAACCAGACGTACAGTTGTCACAGCAACTGGAACTGGTCCAACATATCATTGTCTTCAACGAGTCACTGGTTTCATCTTCACTTCCTTTTCTTACTGTTACTCATTGAGAAGACATTGCATGCTTGCTTTATCTTTTGTCTTCACAACATGAATGTATGATCTGTTTGGCTTCATAACTTCTTCCTACCTGATCCTTATTACACTGCAGCTGTTTGTCGTCGTGCTTTCACTCTATTGAATACTTGACCATGGCTGGCCTAGTGTAATCTAACTTCCGCTACATAGTAATAGGCATAATCTTTGCTGTTTGTCTTCATAACTTCCACATTTTGAAGACTTTCATAAAAATCGCCTATTCACCCCCCTCTAGTCGATATAACGCAGATGCCCACGCAGAGAGGAGTACGAGGGTTCACTGGTTCGGCTGCGGTGTGAAGCTGCCGTCGCCGCAGAATAACAGGGGTTGTGGGTGAGTGGAGGGATGCCCTGTCCAGCGGTGGGAGTAGTAGGGGCGGTGAGGCATGTGCGGCAGCACAGCCGGCCACGGGAGGTAGGAGCAGGCGGCACGACCGATGCTGCTTTGGGCGGCTGGAGCAAGAAGACCAGAGGTTGAAGAAGCATGAAGGCCGTTGGATGGACATCGTACGGTCAGTGCAGCTAGAATGGATTATATTGACTAAGTTGACAAAGCCCTTGGTACGCGTCAACTTAGTAGGCCCATAGGTCAGCTTCTGAAACGGTGCGCTCCAGATGTCAGGGGGAGGAATAATTTTTTGGGTGGGTGAAGCTAGAATATCCGAGATTGAAGAAGAAGCACGGCATCCGTTGGATGGACATCCAACGGCCACTGCTGCTAGAACCGTGTGTTGACTATAAGTTGACAAAGCCTTGTATACGCGTCAACTCTTTTTTTTAGGGGACGTGTCAACTTAGTAAGGCCACAAGTGTGTGGCAGAGAACTTATAGCCATTTGAAATGTGTAAGAATGTGCAGCCAATTTCTGAACTCTAATGGAATTTACTATAGCCCATTTACAGTTCGTTAAAAGTACAGCCAATTTCAACCAACCGTTCAAAACAGAATTCAATAAAATTTCCCACATTTTGATGGGATTCGAAATATTTTTATCCCAAAATTTCTAGTCAGATTAAATACAATTTCAATATAAATATATATTACGTAAAAATCCAATGAAACATTGTGCTTGCAACATTTAATGAAATTAAAAAATTCAATATCCAAAAATAATATTCTATAAAGTAATTACGTGTTTGGTGCATTTTTCATAGTTATTGCCCAGTTTTTATAATTACATCCCATTTATTATTTCTTAAAGCCCATTTTTCTTGTTAAGCCTAATGCATCCCTCCTAGGAAAGATTTGCAGCCGAGCGGGGCGGAGAATAACAACTTGACCTTGCGTGGGTATTCTTAAAAAAAGTATAGCTGGGCTAGCCATTTTCAGCTTGAAAAAATTAAGATCTGGGCTGGCCTGGGCTAGACGAGCCACAGCCCGCCCAGTTAATAGCTGCAGCGATGTTTTCGTTATTGTTCAGAGGAGAAAAATTAATATTTGGGCTAAACATCGCTCAAGAAAAACTCTGCAGTGCTCACACCTAAAAAACACAAATACTGCTCGAGCTGCTTGGTCCCAGCTGTCGGCCGCTTCTTGTGCAATTCTCTTGTTTATTGACTACATAGGTTGACAATGGTGTGGGACCGTGATGTCAGGAAACCAGGAGGAAGAAAAAAATTATAGTTTTATATACTAATAAGGAGGCACTTTGTGTACGTGCAGCTATGGCCCTGGTGGGTCCCCACTGTCATCCTCTCCAAGTAAATTCATCTCCTCATCCTCATGTCCGTTGACCAAGTTGACAGCGCGAGACAGCGGCACCACGGCGAGCGCAACAACTCGAAGGACAAAGGAGAGGGCCTCACGGGCCCTACGGAAGGTCTGATACAACGCCCGCTGCTCATTCGGGAAGCCAAGATCATAGGGCCACATGTCCGCGACGTCATTCTCGTTCGCTTGTTCACCGATGCTTGTTGAGGAGACGGAGGTTGCAACACAGGTGCTCCTGCACTGGTAGCTTTCCACCATTAGGGCGTCGAAGTGCGGCCGCACCTGCTCTATGGTGAACACGGCGTGAACCGGCTTGGACAGTGGTGCCGGCTCCTGGTCGGAAGCTATGTCCATCGTCTAATTGTCGTCGCTCAGCTCGGCGAGGTAGCTGGCGAGCCAGCATGTCCAGCTGCTGGACCGACCCACTGCCAAGCACGATTCTGACTGCCCTGGCCCACCCAGACCGCCTCCCTCGACCGCACGCGCTTTCCGCATGAAACGGTCAGCGCCGCCCGCCCCGCTTCCCGGTGCATGCGATTGCTCTGCCTTCAAGCAACCCAAGTGTCGTCCGTCCGTCGTTCAGCCGCCCACATTAACAATAAGCGATTGTCGAGATGACTACTCCGACACCACACGACCGTCCCTCCGCCGCCCACCATTGCTATATAAACAGCTGCGCCGGCCATAGCCGCAGTCATCCGCATCCGTTCATATTCCCCTGTCCACACCACTACTGCCCACCATGGCTTCCTCGCGCTCCAGCGCTCTTTGCGACGGGCGGACGACGAACCACAAGGAGATGGCAGCCATTACTGCCGACTAGCTGGCCGACAGGCAGCCGGAGGACGATGACGTCCCAATGGAGAATATGGTAGTCGATGATCCGGCGCCAATCCCCTCCTCCGCGCCATCCTCGCCGATGCATTGCACCATGACCATCGACGAGGCTTGTGCCCAATATATGGAGACGGTGAGGCAGAAGCGTGAGGAGCAGTTCCGGGAGGTGCAGGCCGACGCCGCCTACAACCACCATCTCCTCTAGGAGCACCTGCAGGCGGAGGAGCAGATCACCGTGGAGTGGGCGGAGCAGGAGGCATTGCTCGACTCGTACTGCTCCGCCCACGAGGGCCGCCTCGAGCACTGGCGGTACCACATGCGGGTGGCGGAGGCTGCAGCCGCCTACAAAGAGGGTGATGAAGCGGGTGAGGCGTTGTTTGGCTAGATCGAGGACGAGGCAAAGGACAATGCCGGCGCCGACGAGTCCCCGCTCCGCTGGCGTCGGCGAGGCCCTGCTCCCCCGAGGCCCCGCGGCGCCAACAACGAGGCATAGGACACCGCCGGCTCCGCCGAGGCCCCACCCTGTGAGCAACGAGGGGGGATTTCCCCTGCTCCGCTGAGGCGCCGCCAGCTGGCAACGAGACATAGGACATCGCCAGCTCTGCTGAGGCCCCGCCCCGCTGCCAATGAGGCCGCGCCACACGAAAACGAGGAAGAGTAGAACACGGTAGGTCATCGCCGCTCGGATCCAAGTAAGGCCACCACTGCTACCCTCCGGTTGCTAGCCCTGAGATGTACATCATGGAGCAATTCTATGATTACAGGATGATTGAAGAGCGCTTCGTGGTTGAGCAAGCTCATGAGATACAGTCATTTGCTGGAGAATTTGAGCACTTCAGTTGTATGCTACCGGACAAGTTTGTTGCCGGAGGTATCGTCACTAAGCTTCCTCCTTCGTGGATCTTGTCAGGACCCCGACTCGATGTCACATTGATCTAGCCGGTAACACCTCATATCACTTTGCGGCCTCACGCACGGTATCCCCACGGGTGTCGCCTTACCTTTGCCCGGGACCGTTTGCGCCTTTTGGCTCACGTATATGATAGTGTCGCTAGCATCCATATGATAAGGAGCCCGGGCTGACATGACTAGTCGTAAACCCGAAGTGGCACAGACTTACAGGGACAGGCATCCATGACCCAGCTTCGAACGTGTCGGTCATCAGCAAGTGGGTCCGGGCTGTAGCACTGGGCTAGCAGGACTCCGGTAAACCGGGCTGTAGCGGGCTAACAGGACTCCGGTACTCAATGCGTGACATTTCCCCGAAGGGACAGACACAGGAACAAAGAAGGACACATGCCGGCCAGCCTAAGTGTTCCAGAGCAGTAGCAATCTACCATGGCTCAGCGGTAACACTAGGAGACATTTCCCGGTAAGAGAGGCTACTAAAGATAAACAACTAGATAGTCAGATCCCACACATACCAAGCATTTCAATCATACACACAATATGCTCGATATGTGCAAATACAACGAAGCATCACAACATGACTCTACGACACAAGTACTTTATTTAAGGCTCAGGGAGCCATACATAACATACACAAAGGTACGGGTCTCACGACCCAACATTCAAGTCATACAGTCATACAAACCAGCAGCGGAAGTAACTTGTCTGAGTATAGACAACTAGTAAAATAAAAGAGGCTTGGAAAGCCTAGCTATACTACATGGTCCTTCACAAGCTCAGGATTACCACCTGGGCCTTTAGCCTACTCGTTGATGTCAACGTCTACGTAGAACCCATCAGAAGGGGTTGCAGCGTCTTCTGTAAAATGTAAATTATAGCAACATGAGTACAAAGGTACTCAGCAAGACTTACATCAGATCCTACATACATGCATATTATCAAGAAGGGTTGGTGGAGTTATTGCAGCAAGCCAGCTTTGACTCTTGGCTAGACTATCCTACGATACTCCAACTTGAAATGGTTTTGCGCACACGAGTCCACTACTCACCACTTCAATACACTACCGAGGATCCACCTCCGTCTCCCTACGGAAGAGCCATCCTCGGCACCCACACTATCTTGAGGCTTTTAGCAGTTTCCATTTACTTGTCTATGAACTGTATAGGCAACCAAGTAGTCCTTTACCGCGGACGCGGCTATTCGAATAGATCATGTTAACCCTGCAGGGGTGTACTTCTTCATACACGCTCTCACCACTTACCGTCGTTTACACGACATGTACTCGGCAACCTTCAAGCGGAAGCCCAACGTGGGTGTCGGCCACGACCTACCTAATCACCTAAGCCTCCAGTCCAGGTTTATCGCCTATTCAGGTTCCATCCGCAGGGAGTCCGGCCGAGGTTTCCCATACGGCCCCGAACGATGTGAACAGGGTTCCCAAGATACCTAACGGGTATTCGGTACACCCGGCCACGTACCTACCGCATCACAGCCCACCCCTACGGTCAGCACTGTCCACGGCCTCCAGTAGGCTACAAACACCAGAAACTACTTGCAACTCCTGGACGGAGAACTAGGGTGAATAAGAAGCCGAGAGGGTCCATTGGTTTCGGGCCCAATGCATGGTAGTAGCTGATTCTTAAATCACACATACAGATCTCAGTGCTTAAGGTCGGCTTCAATGAAACAACCCACCATGTACTCCTACATGGCCTCTCATCGATACCTTTACCAAATCGTGTTCACCACACCACTCTCATTACCGACATAATCATTTCACTCTAGCCCATCACCCAGATGAACCAGACCTGACACGACTCTAAGCATAGCAGGCATAGCAAGGTAGGAACAACACATACATATGGCTCATACAACTCCTACACATGCTAGTGGGTTTCATCTAGTTACTGTGGCAATGACAGGTCATGCAGAGGAAATGGGTTCAACTACCGTAGCACACAGCAGTTTGAATCGCGTTGTCTTAATGCAGTAAAAGAGAGCAGGAGCGAGAACATGGGATTGTATCGATATGATCAAATGGTTGGTTGCTTGCCTGATGGTTCGATGCACTGATACGGTTCTTCGTTAGGGTAATCACGGTACTCCTCGGAGGCAGAACCTGTCGCAAAGGACACCGATACACAACCATCACCAAACAATGTGCAACAATATGATGCATGCATGAAACATGGCAATATGAGTGTGTTGGGCTAATGCAACTAAAACCAGAAGGGTTTGAACAAATTTGAATCAAAGATTCAAATTTCAAACTCAAGCATGGCCTTTTAAAGTGCTTTTCCTTGTTCTGCTTTAAACATCAATTTAACTTGTTTGATCATGCATGAAAATAGTACAGATGGATAGATTGGATTTTTCTGATCATTTTTCATATATAATTTGTCTGATTTGGAGTTACAGAATAAAAGTTATGAATTTTTGAAGTTTAAATTATATTCTGGAATTTCCTGATTTAATTTAAATCCAGAAATATGTATATTGCGCCAGCATGACGTCAGCACGACGTCAGCGGTCAACTGCGGCTGGCTGGGGTCAAACCTGACGTGTGGGGTCCACACGTCAGTGACAGGGGGTTTAACAGAGGTTAGTTTAATCCTAATTAAGAATTAGTGGCGCTGGGGCCCACTTGTCAGTGTCAGGGGGGGTTAACTAACAGCGATTAGTACTAAGCTAACCACCTGGCCGACGGGGCCCACGCGTCAGTGACTCTGGGGGGGTCAAACCCCAGGTCGAACAGGTCAAACCCGCTGGCGGTTAGTCGCTGGCGAGGTCCGCGGCGTACAAGTGCCTCGGGTTTCCTCTGTGGTGCTCCAAACGGCGTGCGGCTAGGTGCGTTGGAAAGCCAGCTCGATGGCGCGTCGGGCGGTGGCCGTGGCTGGGCCTGGGGTGGCCGGAGTCGACGGCGGCGAGCTCGGCTGCGGCCGCCGGGGTTCGGTCGTGCACGGAAACGGGGTTGGAGCTCGAAGGCGAGCGAGGCAAGGCGCTAGGGATGCTCTACGGGGCCTTACGAACTTGTTGGACTCGCCGGGGTGACAAAATGGTCACCGGAGCTGCGTCGTCGGCGAGCTCGGCGACGCGGAGGTTCGGCCGTGGTGGGAAACGGAGTTATGGCGCGGGAACGAGGGGGAGAAGAGAGGGAAACGGTGGCGGAGCTCACCGCGGTTGCAGCGGGCGTCGAAGCGGGCTCGGGGACGCACTGGAGACGGCGAATCGACGGCGATGGTGGTCGGAGCCCGAGGAGGAAGACGATGGCGACGGCGGCTCCACAGGGCGTCCGGCGTCTTGTGGCTCGACGGAGAGCTTCAGGGCGAGGGGGCGGAGCTCCTGCGCGAGTCGGGAAGGCGAGGGGAGGCTGGTAGCGGCGGCTATGGCGAACGACGGCGATGGGTGCGTTCGGACACGGGAGAGAGAGA